>NW_019174009.1:0-156285 GCF_001642475.1 Fonsecaea monophora
GGGGGGGGGGTATTTCGGGGCAGTTGGCAAAATGGCGTAAGCTGTGAGTGTTGCAAGAGTCCAGGTTATGGCGTGATAGAGATAAGGGAGCACGACAGCATTGTGGTGAAGTGTGTTTTGGCACAAGCTTCAGCGGTCGAGCCTTTGGGGACAAGAGCTCCTGGTCTTTGATAGTTTGACACTGTCATCCTGCGGAGTACTCGTAGGGTACGTGGGTACCCAGGGCCGGCCAGACCTGTTGTGCCTGTCCAGCGAATAACACGCATAGCGTACCTTTAGGCGGTGTGACTGCAGCGATGATATCATTTTGTTATGTACCTAAGTGTCGCCCACTAGCAGATGCTCTTTTGGTGGGGAAGCAGCACGCAAGCCTGTCTAGCACGTCTGTGAGTAGGTGCAGGAACAACTGCTGACTTTGCTGCACTTCGGGGGCACGGGGAGCACTTTGCCGAATAGACCTGGCTAGGTTAGGTACTGTGATATCTACCACGCCTACTTCAGGCGAGCATCACGAAGAATACCCAAGTGGACACCCTCAAAACCCCACCCAACATTCTCTCTAGGAAATAACTGCCTAACATTGTAGTTAAGATGATATTGAAAGATCCTCGCCTCGACACTATCGATGGCAGCATGTTTTGCGTGATCGGGGGTGGGGATTTGCCATAGAGGGCACGAGGTACACTCTTCAGAGAGGTCTATGGCATCGTGTCGAGAATCTCCATAAAGACCATTAGATTTTGGTGTGTACCAAAGTCAAGGCGGACAGATATCAGATATGTAGCATGTGTATATCACCTTGCCGCCGTTAACTACAGTTCGCGGGGTAAAATCCTCAAGCAATTCCCGGGTGTTGGTGGGCCCGCTTACAGCTTTCACGCCACCCGCGAAATTCCCCCCTTCTGACAATGCTTAATATGGCCAGCAAAACGAACTCTAGGGTCTCATTCCTGCTTGCTCTGTTGTTCCAAATGCCTTAGCTCACCATGACGTTGGAGGTATCATCCAAAGACATCAATGCCGACGCCGACGGCGGGCACGGAAGGGCGCCTCATACAATTCCAAAGTTGATTCCTGGGTCTCGAAGAAAGTCTGCTCAGCAATCTAGCTCATCAGAACTTGCCCCCCAAACACCTACATTACCCGCTCCTCCGTTGATCGAATCTATACATTTCACCACGCCAATCAAGAGAATCCTGTCACCGGGTGACCATGAAAAGTTTCTCGCCTCATCATCCTACGTGCTGATACTGGCATGGATCTTTACCCTCGCTGATTGCGTTCGCGGCCGTCGAATTTCCGCGCTGGACACTCAGAATTTGTCAACCACCATCAAGAACCTCGATGCCGTGCTTGACCACCTGGAAGGAATGTTAAAACAGTATCCGCCTCTCGACACGGGATCGAGATTTGGCAATCCGGTCTTTCGCAGTTTGCACAAAGCCATTGTAAGAGATGTGGACAGAATACACAAGGACATATTGGGGCTGCACAATGAGGATGCCATCAAAGAGATATCTGTCTATCTGATCAACTCATTTGGTTCTGAGGAGCGACTTGATTATGGGTCGGGGCACGAGCTGAATTTCATGATGTGGTTACTGTGTCTATACCAGCTGAAGCAGATCGAACGAGAAGACTTTCAGGCAATCGTACTGCACACTTTCGTCCGATACCTGAACCTCATGCGAAAGATCCAGAGCACATACTACTTGGAACCTGCAGGAAGCCATGGAGTTTGGGGCCTTGACGACTATCAATTCTTGCCCTTCTTGTTTGGAGCAAGCCAGCTCGTCGGGCACCCGTATATCACGCCCAGGTCGATCCACAACAATGTTGTTCTGGACGAGGAAGGCGACGACTACATATATCTCAACCAAGTCCGATGGGTGGATAGCGTCAAGACTGTCAAGGGACTGCGCTGGCACAGCCCCATGCTAGACGATATCTCGGGGGCAAAGAGCTGGCAAAAGGTGGAAGACGGCATGAGAAAGATGTTCGTCAAGGAAGTGCTAGGCAAGTTGCCCATCATGCAGCACTTTCTATTTGGAGGCCTAATCCCGGGCACTGAGGATATGGGCCAACTGGACGAGGAGACACTGCGGGCTCAGGCGCAGAGAATGCAGCATGTGAAGGAATATGGGCACGAGCCTGACTACTGGGGCGACTGCTGTGGTATAAAGGTGCCCAGCACGGTAGCAGCAGGCGAAGAAATGAGGAAGCGCATGGGCACGTCGGGCGCACTCCGCCCAATACCTTTTGATTGAGAGGCCCGCGGGTGCATCTGCAGGGCCACGAACACGCCACTGTGTAGTGAGGGAATGGGCGAATCAAACAGTCAGAAGCTATACCGCGGCCAGGCAGCAAATGGTTGGTCCAACGGGTGATGTGGAGACACTGGGCGAGCTCTGACCGGTTACCGCCAACTCTTGATTTTCTCCCAGCGCTTCCTTTGGAACACATCCTCAGTCCTTGCTGCCCCTGGTACTATTGGCCCAAACAACGAAACCAGCTCCGACCAACACTGAAGGGAATGAGGGGTCTTGACTATCACAAGAAGAGGAGAGGGGCTGGGGAAACTTGGACATGCGGACGCCTCGCCTCATGGAGACGAGACTCTGAGAATCTGCCTGACCAGACCGTGGTACAAGGATGTGGTGATCCGCGTAGTCTTAACTTTGCCGTGGTTCACATGTGCTAGCTAATATTGTGGTGCAGTCCAGTATGCGCACAGCTTCTTCTAGGCAATGATTGACAGACGATTTGACCGGTTGCTTTTCAGCCTTGCCTGGTTCCCAAATGCCAGTCACAGCCAACGTCCCACTAGCTCATCAAAGAGACAATTGGCATCCCGACCAACGAGGCAAACCCCTCCTTGAGTTCCATTCAGTGTTGAACTGAGGTGCTCCCTCATCGTTTGACCACTTCACCTTTCGTCTTCACTCTCACTTCTTCCTTTGTAACTGTGTGAAGTGTTTGGTCAGGCCAGTGTTAAGTTTCTGCAAAGCTCCCTCGAGCACATCTCGATCCCGTTTATTCTGTCCTTACACCACGTCTGACCCTCACTGTCGGTTTGTAACCCCTCCCTCACAGCAACCCTATCGCAGAGCCCCTCCATCCCGCGGGAATCTCAACCAAGATGGGGAAGAAATCCAACAGATTCTTGAGCTTCACCACACCTCCACCGCAGTCCAGACACCCATGGGTCTATGTGAATGATCCGACAACCAACACCCCCCATGCCACCAGTCTCCAGGACTTGATTGGTGACTGTATCGTCTCCCATCACACCCGGCACGACGGTGACCTCTCCTCGACGCAAGAATCGGAGACTGAGAAGATGGCTGTCTGTCTTGATATGCTCAAAGACGACACCTTCAGCGCCGGCCAGAACGTTTTTCTCATTACGGAGCATCTCGCCGACTCTAAGACTGCTGATAAGCTCGAGACTGCCACGAAGTTCCGCGAGCAGGCTATCAAGGGTGGACGCAACTTTGCCAGCGTGAATCTTTATCTTCAGGACGGGACAAAGAAGAAGGAAAAGGCCAAATGGGGCCCGAATCATCTAGAGCTGGGTATCACAAATATGACCGTCAAGGAAGTCGCGCAAGAGATCTACCAATGGCTATGTATGGACCTCCCCGCCGCTCCCCTTGCAATCGATTTGTTTTTCGTATACTGGCCTTGAACTTACATATATCCGCGTCGCTTTCAGTCACTGTCTTGTCCCCGGCCGAGCACGTCCACCTCATCCCACGCGCCAGATTGCTCGCCGTCGATAAGCGTAATTTCGCCGACTACGCATACTGCCCAATCGCCGACACCAAGAGCCGCCCGATGGATGCCAAGATCCAGTTCGTTGTTGTCATCATTACGAAGCCCGTCGTGGTTCCGAACACCCAACGCCTCCAATGGACCGTGGCCGACAAGTCAGGCATGGTGAGTTCAACGACGCTCCAGTCACGTTTCCCAGCGGGGAACTGACCATAGCTGCTGCATAGGGAAATTTCTACTTCCAATACCGCGGTGACACCTCGCAGTACACCTGGGATTGGGTTCTTGCCCTCAAACCAGGAGACGTCAAAGCCCTCCCGCGCATGCCGATGGTTCAAGTCAAGGAATCACGTCACCTGCGGTTCGCTAAATTCCCGCTGCGTACCGCAGGTTCTGCCATGACGGGGATTGGTCTAGCGCTCAAGACCGTGGGTCACGGCGTGGCCAAGCTCGGCGACATCACGTCCATGGGTAAGTCGTCGGAATGGGTCCCTTCGTGCGACGTCGTCGTCGACGAAAAGGACGGCAAGGTCAAGAAGATCGATTGGGCGGCCAAATTTGCGCAGGAGAGCAAGGACCGCAAGGCAAAGTTTGAGGAGACGCAACGTGGACGCTGTGCCAAGTTGAAGGCCGCCATTAAAAAGCATGGTCTGCCGAAAGAAAAGGATGGGGAGAGTATGGGAGACTCGAGCACGTTGAGAGGCAGCGAGTATGAGAACGAAAAGGCCATTGTGTCAGAGAAGGAGTTTTGCTGAAGGCCTCCTGCAATAACCAAAATAGGCCCATTCGTGTGGACGCTGCCAATGGGTGAGCACATGGGAGTGTCAGAGAAAGTCAGTGTTTCTAGGTTGCTGAGGAGTTGTTTGCAGTGGAGGTTGGTTCGCCAGTCTACTGATTCTGCTTGCTCCACGCTTTGTGCTGCATGACAAACAAAGCACGAGGTCCAAATCTTACATGGACTGCAAACTCGGAGAGGAAGATCGAGCAGAGTCGTCCCGTCTGGGAAATCCGTCAGAATAATAATAAGTAATACGTTTCCGGCAAACGGGGTTTCAAACAGGCCGGCCAAGCGTCATCTACACAATAATCAAGCTGAATACCAAGTAGTTCAAGGGCGGTGGTGGCTGGTGGTAATTCGATTCCCTGCAGTACACATTAAACGAAAGTGCATTTCACTCGGGAACAGGAACCTACCACCCAAAAGCTCTTGTGAGTGAACATCTTGTTATCAAAAGGGAATTAAATACCCAGGATAGTATGGCGGGCGGATGGGCGGGTGATGCGAGATGCATTCCTGTAGGTACCTACACAGCCACCCTCCTCGCCCCTCGCTTTTGCGTTCTCGTGACAGGTTCATAGTGTTGGAATTCCTCAGCTGGCTAACGCCCCCAACCAAGGACTGGCCGATTACTTGGGTACCTACCTGGCTGGGCATCCATCGCACGAGTACTTCCAAGTCATCGGGCAGCTGAGGTCGGTGGACCACCAAGGACGCTTGGGTGGAGGACATCCATCCGCGCGCGGGTGAGACAGAGATACAGAGAGAGTGGGAGCTAAGATGTCAGTTCCTTCGCCCTGGGCACTTGCAGCAAACTTACTGCGTGTCTCTTTTTAGGCTGGTGAGGCATGTTTTACGTATTTGGTCCCTGTCTGTAGACGCACCGCATGTCCAAAGACTCGGAAAATCCATCCTCGACGGATGACAGTGAACCATACGCAGCAAAAGACCATGTCAACATTGTTCCGGAAAATGTAATAGATACAAGTCACAAAGTACCTCTCCAGAACCACACAGAAGTACTGACTATAGCCTCCGAAGTTCCTCCTCCTCTTGCGGTGGCGTCCCCCCAAAAATCTTCTCAGACGCCGTGTCCTGTATCGTTAGCTCAAACACACCCCCTGATAAAAGTCCGTTCCGTCCACCGTCGTTCACTCATTCGCTTCATTCATATCGTCCATCCCTCGTTGTAACAATCATACATCAGAGACACCGGTGTCTCCTCCGACCAAACACCAACCTGGATGCCTTTCCACACATAGAATGTTAATGGATAACCAAACTCTCCTGGAGCTCACAGATGCCTGCCGGTTAGCATCTTGGCATGCATTGCATTGCTGAATATTGTATAGTTCTTGACTGGAACAAGCTTGCAGGGACTGATGCTCAATGGCCTACATCAATGCAAAGACCACGTAATGCCTTGTGCAGCCTTGCCTGAGGCTCAAAAACGCCTGGGGAATCAATGCATTGCTGCAAACACCAAAAAAATCCTTCGTTCCTGCCGAATCAATACCTTGGGGGGCTGTACCCGTACATCGGGGCGCGTGTGACAATATTTACTGGGCCGACGCCGTAAGGGGTATAAGAGTGAGGTGAGGGTGGTTTGATGCTCACGACGCGTGGCGGCGGAGATGATGGAGGGTAGGCGTAGGGTTCGGTTTTTGCTCCACGGTATCCATTGGATGCCCGAGAGCCGTATGAGCCACCATATCCCGAATCGTGGACATCATTATACTCGTACGCCGTGTAAGTGGTGAGCGCAGGAGTATGCTTTCGAGCCGATGAGCGGGAGCTGCGAAGACTGTCGAAACTGTCTTGACTGTCCTGTCTCCGTCGACGGTAGACGCTTCTGCTGCGTATTTCGACAGGAAGGCTTCTGCCCGATTCCTCGTGCCGATGACGTCTCTCATGGCTGTCCCCACGAGCGTAGTGAACATCATCATCCACCAAGTAGATCCGGGTATGCTGTCGACGAGAAGGATGATGGGTGGGGGATCCGAGACCAGAAGGAGGACTATCCGGCAGAGACTCCCGGATGCTTTGTAGATCTAGGTTTCGCTCTGCGTGCTCCTGCAACCAGGCATCGTCCGCCTTTTGCCTGGAATGGCTGTTCCATTCCTTTTCTCGCGCTGATGGAGGCGCCCACGGACTGATTCCGTCGCCAACTTCATCGTTGCCCGGCAGCTCGTCGATCGAAGCTTCATCATCTTCCCTCGAGTGTCTTCGCCTGTTGATTTCTTGTCTATATCTGCCTTGACCGTCTCGCCCCCGTGTTACTGCGCTGCCCGCTTCTTTGCAGGCTCGGCAGTCACCACTCTTGGGGTAATGATATCTCTCGAGACCTAGACAATGGGAAGAGTGGCACTTGGCGGTGGTCTTGTATTCGCATCCGCAACCGTACGAGGTCTTCGTACGCACACACATTGCTTGGAGGTGAGTGGAAAGCGGATTTCGAGGCTCGAGATGTTCCTTTGAATGGCCAAATGATATTTTCGTCCCTGTGTTGCGTGGCGTGGTGTAGGTCAAATCTTTATGCACCGATTGCCCAGGTCACAGAGGTGGTGCAAGCGTCTTGCTTCACAAAATCATGCACAGAAGGAAGGGCTCAGGTACGAAGAAAGCGGTGAGGCGTCTGTGCCAACGTCTAGAACAAGTGTACACTCAATGTACACTGCACTTGCGGGACTCAAAAGAAGCACAGAGGTCACACAAAGCAAGTCTCAATAGATGCTAGGCGTGACGTCGAAATACTTTCGAGACCCCGTCGGTTTTGTTATTCTCGCTGTTGCACTTCATGGGTGACAGATTCTGTCTCACGTCGGAGAAAGGAAGCGTGCATGAGATGAAAGAGGAAGAAATAGTTGTGACAAGAGTGATCAGAAATGGATCTGAGAGCTTTGTGTAAAAAAAAAAAAAAAAGTACGGCTGGTACTTGCGGTGTGAAGTAGTGGGAATGTGACAGGTAAAGAAAGAGGGCCTGTGGTGGGCAGAGTGGTGATATCCTCATGCCAGAATTGCGCGAAAAATGAGGGAGAGTCGAAGGCTGGAAGAGGCGGACTAGCTGGCCTTTCACAGGCAAGACTTCGGTCCAGCTGCATGATGCAGAATCCCTCTCCATCTCGCCTCAGATTCGAGCTGCAAAGGACGACGTATGCGAAGAAAACGCATGGCTCGAACAATGTTGTAGCTAGGAAGCCGGGCTCGAGCGGGCGGTCGAGGTGCATGCGACGGTGCTGAGTAGCAGTCCATCTTCGGCATTTTTGGATTGGTGCTTGGGCCAATGCAGGCACCTTGTGGAACGGGACTGCGGACCTCAACGCCCGAGGAAGCAGGGGAAACGAGCCAGTGTGAGAGATGGTCGGCTACAGGCCGTCGCTGACTGGCCGATGCGACGGTTCCTCGCCCTGTCACAGGTGGTTTCATCTCGGTGGCGCCCGCCCCAATTGCCTCAGTCGGCCGTCCTTGCGGTGCCCGTTCTAGCAAGTAGGTCAATCCGCCTTTTTTGCCTCGTTGATCCATTTTCCAGCCTGCAGGTCTCATTGCTTTCTGGCCTGCGCCCCACCGCCAACTGTAGCTGACATTGGGCGGAGGTGCTGATCTTGGGGCTGCGAATTGGGAGAGCGTGCAGACGGGGAAGCCCAGTTGCGAGAGTCCTCTCACAGTGGTCTGGCACCATGAGCTGCGCCGGCGCAGTCATCATTCGCAGTCTGTACCTCCACGTTGCACGGAGCCATTGGAGTGGGAAAAAAAATCGAGCAGAAATGCTGACCGTTGCCTTGAATTCTAGCCACTGATAGTTTGGGAATTTCCTCGCGCAGTCTGAATTGGTGATATTTCTGCCGCTCGTCAGGAGGAGATCGTTGGAAGAAGAGGATCTAGGCGTGGGGTGCTCATCGGCATCGACTTCTGACTGGAGATTCCGATGGACTGATGAAAGGACGCAAGTGGAGGTGAAGCGGCACGACCATTGGTTTCGAAGCCTTCATCCGCTGCCCAGCACCTCCTCTTTCCTGATGTTTTTCTCCCTCATCGCGTGGTCCAGAAAGGGCCTTCCACCAGTCAGTTTATAGACGCCCTCTTCTTGAGCTCTGGGGCCCTGCGCCGGGACCACTAGGCATGGCAGGAGACCTCAGCTGCGCACTCATTGCTCGACGACGGAGTAACAGCCCGCGGATGCATCGGCAAGGTTTGTCAGTGACCCGACTCTCTTCTGACCATCTAGCACTCATTGTGTGTTCGAAATATTTGCTGGTTGGGTGGCATCGAGGAAATACCAGCCTAGCTGCAGAGTTCCGAGGGACTGCTAGGTCAGATGAGTGCCATGCGGTGCATTTCTATCGAACTCATGTTCGTGGGAGAGAAGGAAATGAAACCCCTCAGGTTCATTGAGAAGATTTGTCGGTGAGGGTGTGTCGACCATGCATGGAATGGCCATGTCGCGTGCTCTGGACCTGGTGCGAGTTGACCGAGTTGGAAAGTCACAATGAATGGGGGAAAGCAAGCCTGGGCTTCTCTTTCGTTCTCGAATCGTCGATGGAGTGATG
The DNA here is from genome assembly GCF_001642475.1 of Fonsecaea monophora. Taxonomy (NCBI): domain Eukaryota; kingdom Fungi; phylum Ascomycota; class Eurotiomycetes; order Chaetothyriales; family Herpotrichiellaceae; genus Fonsecaea; species Fonsecaea monophora. The sequence continues at coordinate 9,100 of NW_019174009.1, forward strand.
GATGTCACCCACAGATGTTTGACAACACTACCTTTGTCTTGTCTGCCCACTGTAACCCTCTGCGTTCTATGTACTCGGGAGATGATGATCTGTCTTCTACCCTCTACGTTTCTACATTTGCCACCCGACCTCTGCAACCAACTTTGTTCGGGGATTCAGAGCAACCAACCCTGATGTCAACAGAAGGTATATGTGGCAGTCAAAGAAGCAGGCGGTCTGTTGAATCGGTGAGTAACTTGCTATCCCATCGTCCTTTGCCTCCTGAGTTTTTGAGCGCTGGCCACGACACGTAGCGAGGTCAACACCATTCCAGTGCCCGAACTATCAGTGTTCCTTGAAATCCTTCAGCCTCACCAGTCTCGAAGACAACCTATGGTTAGGCCGTGGAGAAGAGAGAGAAAAAACATACAAAAGATTTCCGAGTATTTCCTCATATTCCACCAATGAGTCAATGACACAGAGCCATCCGGCACCCTTCCTAGCTCTTTTCTTTTCACCTATCTTTTGATTGGTAACATCTGGGCACTGGCCATCGGCGGCGCCGTCGATTCAAGTTATGACGCGTGGGTCGCTGAGTTTTCTGATGTTGGGCCTCTGACAATACTCATCGGCAAATGTAGAGAGATGTCAGGAACATGAGCGGATCCTCCAGCCTCGCCTCCACGCCCCAAGCGGCCCATTACCACTATCACCAGTCTTTCTCGGACGCCTGGCTCTCGATGAACTTGTTTCTCCCTTTCATCGAAACAGGACCCCAGAGACTAAGTGCCTTGGAATTGTCTCATGTCAACTGTCGTGGCGTTCGTCCGGCATCGATGGATAGCTAGCTGGTGCGAACGACTGTGTCCACATCTACCTTCAAGACTTCGATCTGTGGGCGAGTCTTTGCTGCCGTCGGGAGGGCGTCCTTGTACGGCACCAGAAGGACGCCACGACTCATCTGGTTAACAATGGGTAGGAGATTACAGAATCTTGGTTGCAGGCTCCCGCCGTGTTTCGGATGATGTTGAAAATATCGCCTACCTAGAAAGAGTTGATATCGCAAGCTGGAAACACAGGCAGACGAGTTGTAAGCGAACCTCCCTGTCCGAAAGAAGCCATGGTTACTGAGAAGCTTGTTTGCCCCGAATATTGAGCAGTCTGTCTTCGTCGCTACTCAGGGGATTTCCACCACTCTAGTAAATCGATTTCGCACCGACCACGAAATGAGCCACTGTCGGCAGATATTGATAAGAGTTTGGTGATAACCGTATAATTTGCGAGCAAGACGACACCAGGTTTTCCGACTGCTATCGATTGTGGAAGGAAGGCTGGCATATCGGCCCGGTTGGCAGCAGTCTATCACCTGGCCGGTGTCCATCAAGACTCATCCAAAAGCGAGGCGTTTAGCTTGAGCCTTCTGTTGCTCCACGCGGCTTATACCTGTCCTCTACAACCGAGAAGTCAAGCTCTGAGCCGTGACGCTGACATACATGGCCCCCTAAAAGGATGAATGGTGAGCCAGGAAGTGCTGGGCCTTTGCGCCGCTGTCAGTGATCAGTACCCAAGCCTGTTCTATCAGTCTATCAGTCTATCAGTCTGTCCGCCTTAGTGTCTCAGTTCGTAGATCCAATAATTCACAGTACGTCAATCCTCATCAATAGCCTGTCTTGCTCTAAAATCCATCACTAATCCCCTGGGACTTTTCATGCGTCAGTCTCTCGTCATTGATGCGATGCCACCACCTGTGTGTTTCGTCCTGAATGTCTTCAAGTTTCTCATCCCAGGGCTTTGGACTCAGGATGAAATGGACATTCTTCACCTGATCGTCGCGCCATATGGCATCATGGACTCCTTTCCACCTCAACGTCTTCAGAGCGTTGTAGACATACGGCAACCCAACCCAGCGACCATAGAACTGGTCGCCAAGTAAGCTCTGGTCGGCAAAGTCATAGCTCGAGGTCAAGTCGCCATTTTTCATCGCATTGAGGATTTTGTCATAAATGCCTTGGCTAGGATTGCACACAACTAGGCCGCCATTGGGGGACCCTATCCCCGCAGTGGGAGGGGGCCCATGAATCTGAGCATCGTCTGGGGTATTGTGTTGGGATGTGAACCCGCAGTTCTCTGGGATCCAATGCTTGGGATAGTGCGGTTTGTTTAGAGGATTACATGCACAAGCATGGCTTGCGGCGTACACCCTTTTTCCCTCGCCATTCATCCCAGGCGGATCCAGCTCCAGCTCCATCAGTTCATCCATATTCTTCAGAACCAGCATGTCACTGTCCAGTTGTACCAACCGATCATACTCGGTGAGGCTGAACGGGGTCAATTTGCTCCAGCAGTCGTAGAAACGGGGATCGTTGGCGTACTCTTTGGGGACGGACGGCAGGAGGTAAGGGATGTGTTTAGCCGGTATACCTCTCTTCTTGAGAGCTTGCAGGCCTTCGGGAGGAAATGTGTCAGTGTAAAGTGCGACCAGAGGATACCGCGAACCAGCTTTCTTCAAGGAGTACTCGAGAGTGAGGAGGCCCGAGAGGTACTTGGTGTTGGTAATGAGCGTGGTCCACACTTTCGTGGGTGCGCTTTCAACTGGGGATTTCTCCATAACAGCTGTGCCACCGGGTTCGTGAGATGGCCTGCTAGATATAGAGTCCGAGATCTAGGGATATCCAGATGGTAGCAACTGAACAAGGAGCCCAGTCATGGCGAAGGAGATCCAACATGGTGGCGATCTGCTGGCACTAGAACCGCGGGTCAAGTAGGGACAGCGACAGGCAAGCTTTTGATTAAGCCCACACCAAATTATTTTGTTCACTGATGGCCCTCGGGTGGTACAGATCCACAGCTTCGGCAGCGAGTCGGAGAGGCTAAATCATCCCCGATCATCATCATCATCTTCTTCTTCTCTACTCTATCTCTCTGGCCTTAAAAAGAATGTGACCGAGAACCACTCCTCGATTGTTCTGCCTGTTTGTGGGATCCAGGTAAGCGGATAGACTTCAATAATGACTGCGACAGCGCCTGCGGCTCTCTGAAGTCGATATTCGACCGAGACCGCATATTTTCATCAGTATGTCAGAAAGTTTCAGCACGTAAGTATAGAAGAACAACATCATCGCCTCGTCATCATTCTTTTCGCATGCTCACCGCGAGTCAGGCCTCAACATGATCACAAGAGTACCGTCACCGACGTTTTGCGCCAACCCGAGCAGGCTCACCACGAGGAGTCGCGAACAAAGTCGCTCGCAAAGAACTACAAAGGCTTCGTCGCAGGAGTCTTCTCGGGTATAGCGAAGCTCTCTGTCGGCCACCCTTTCGACACAGTCAAGGTTCGATTACAGACTTCGCAGAAGTCACAATTCAAGGGGCCGCTAGACTGTCTGTTACAGACCCTAAGAAGAGAGGGAATTGCAGGAATCTACAAGGGCGCAACTCCGCCACTGCTAGGATGGATGGCCATGGACTCTGTCATGTTGGGGAGCTTGACAGTTTACCGCAGGCTGTTGCTTGAAAACATATTTGCCAATCCTGCTTTCCGGCCCAGGAAGAGCGCCTCAGAGCTCTCACACGAGAAATTGCCTGCTTTTGGACACGGGATCGCAGGAACCATGGCGGGCGCTACAGTTTCTTTTATCGCTGCGCCTGTTGAACATGTCAAGGCAAGGCTACAGATTCAATACGCCGCGAAGAAGAAGGACAGGATGTACAGCGGTCCCATAGACTGCACGAGAAAGATTCTCCGTTCCCACGGTATTGCTGGCCTCTATCACGGCTTATTCTCAACATTAATCTTCCGCTCATTCTTCTTCTTTTGGTGGGGCAGCTACGATATCCTGACGACTTGGTTCAAGAAACACACAACTCTGTCCACTCCTGCAGTCAACTTCTGGGCCGGCGGGATGTCGGCACAGGTGTTCTGGCTGACGTCCTACCCTTCAGACGTGGTCAAACAACGAATCATGACAGATCCTTTGGGAGGTGCTCTTAATGACGGCACTCCTCGCTTCAAACACTGGAAGGATGCGGCTGTTACTGTGTATAGAGAATCCGGATGGAGGGGTTACTGGAGGGGCTTTGTGCCTTGCTTTCTCCGGGCATTTCCCGCGAATGCGATGGCGTTGGTAGCTTTCGAAGGTGTGATGAGGGCACTGCCTGATTGAACCGCTCTCCTTTAACACTCAGGAGGTTCTGTATGAAAAGTTCAAACCCCTTATTCAAGCTGTATCTTCCAGTCCAAATTCTATCTGTCCCATAAGCGACATTCGCTGTTGTCATGTACCTTCTGATATAAAATGTGTAAGGCACATGCCCTCACCAGCATCTCCTTTGTCCTCGGAGCCTTGCGCTAAGAATTCTTGGCACGACCCGACCCGGTCAATATAAAATCCTTCAACTTGTCACGAACTTTGTTCCGTCAGATGTTTGCGCGGATTCTGTTGCCACCATGGCTCCTCTAGTCATTAACGAGCCTCCTCAAGCAGTCCTGCACACATTGGTCAATGCAGATGGGTCAGCAACATACAGCGCCCCAGGCCAGGGCTACAAAATTATCGCCAGCGTCAATTACCCGGTTGAAGTACCATACCGATCTGATGAAATTCCAGAGTCAACCTTAGTTGAAGTCAATCTCAGACCACACAATGGTGTCGGAATGGTCAAAGAACGACATGTCGAAGAACTCATCAAACGGACGCTCCAAGCTATTGTACTTGGCCAGGAGACTCCACGGACCATGCTGCAGGTCACCCTTCAAGTCCTGTCTGTTGAAGGTGACGAGAGCCTACCTGGTGGAGTCAGAGGGGCAGGGCAAGGTGAGACTTATCTCGACTTGCTTACTTCGGCACTGAATGCTGCCATCCTTGGGTGTCTAGACGCAGCTGTGCAGATGGAAACATTGGTGGCTGCCACTCTCATTGGCATCAATCGGGACAGTGGACAAATGATCATCAACCCAGGAGTCTTGCAGCGCAAGAAATGCGCTAGCTTGCATGCGTTTGCCTATAAAAAAGACGGCACGATGCTGTTGATGGAGAGTGAAGGCAAGTTCAGCATTGAAGGTTGGCAACAAGCAGCACACACTGCTCGCTTAGCAGTTCTTGGTCACTCCTTTGTCGCCAATTCCACCACCAGCACCAGTGACAGACAAGCCAACAAACAGTCGAACAGCGATGTTACCATGAATGGAACAGACGGTGCAACTGGGAACAACTCGGTTATCTGTGTGCTGGATGTGATCAGGAACGCTCTGGAAGCTCGAGTGATTAAGGATGAAAGCTGGCGACAGGATCGATGATGTTACAAGTTTTGCCAGTGTATGAAGGCTGAAACCGTCACAAAGTGGGCGGCTGACTGACACCAAACAGTGGTGAGGTAAAGGAAGTGGGGATGGGAAACAGACTTATCGGTGTGCAACCGCCTGTTTATGGCTGCCTTCTAGGCTTAAGTATTGGTGGTTCAGGGGCCGATAGTTGATACTTTAGGTGCCCACTTTGGAGGATCTAGGGAGCCTAGGGAGCTCTACGAGATACCGGGGCGGTCGTGTGGTTGATCAAAGCCCACAGCAGATCCCCACGTGCCTGTCTCAGCACCAAGACACGCCCGGCCGGATCACCCCCAGCTCAAAGGGATATTTTCATCTGGCATGTGCGATTGCTACAAATACTCAAGGACGGCATTGACTGAGGTGCAACCAACTACCTCAGGTCGATCAAGGAATCTCTTTTACTTTGGCGTCGCCTCACGATCTCCTTTACCTTTTACGACCTTGCAGCAGATTTGCATAATCGGTTGACCTCGGCTGGCCCAGAGACTTTGGTTCAATTCATTCACGTCATCACCTGCAGCAAAACGACATTGAAGAGCACAAAAAGCATTCAATCACCAGCTTCATCCGCTAAGTCCGAGTCTCCGGATTACTTATTTGGTGATATCTTGTGTTACCTGACTATCTCGTCGTACCTGGCACCCGAGGGCAGCTTTCAGGCAAGTTTCCTAGGCGTCCCATGCACTTCGGCGCTCTGACTATTCCGAAGATTGGCCCGCTTACGAGCGTGTTCGGATTTGCCTCTCGGCATCACCTCCCCATCACCATCACCACCCCAACCCTACTCCGGAGGTGACACAACCTCCAGATCGTCCACTGTTGGCCAGATCCACTACTCCCGCCCGGCTCGGTTTCTGCCTTCGTTTGCCCTGCAGGTCGTCTTTTTTCCAACATGACCGCCTGCTCCACCTTGTGCTCGCCCACTACATCCGAGGCCACTAGTATCAGCAACTCTTCTCCGCCGACTCCTGTCCTTGATAATCTTGACTTCCTGCTCCCTCGTGGTATGGCCTCCTCCACACCCAAAAGGTCGGTTGGAGAGTCTATTCTCCGCCAGTATGCCGAACATTTAGATCCCATTGACGCCGACGGCCAAACGCATGCCGTGCGCAGTTTGGTCCACGCAGAGCCCGATCCCGTGAGCGAGAGACCCGTCAGCAGCGACAACGCGTCCACCAACGATCCTTCGAAAACCTCGTACATCGCCCATCACCCTACAGTCCCCGTGCCAAAGCCTCTACTGCTGCCGAAGTCGTTGCTCACCCACCGCAAAAACCCAAAGTCAATAGACATACCCAGACAAACAATCATGAAGGCTCTGGTCTCACGGCGGCCCAGTGCGGGGCCCAATACGGCACCGTTGGCCACGAACGCCGTCAAGACGGCCATCACCGAGGCAGAATTGGAGCAACAGAGAAGCTGCTCCGGGTCACCATCATTGTCAGCCACCCTGGCTAGCCTTCAAGCCAGCGCGCTGTCAAACAACTCGCCCACATCGACAAGTTTTCTTCGATCGCCATGTTTCTTCCACCAGCGATTTGACGGGGTTGTGGACATCCAAAAGGTTCTGGAAGAGATTGCGGACGATGACTACTCGCATTCGCGACTGATGCAGACTGCCACAGGCGTAAGAGAGGTCTCCAAACAGTTGCAGCGCAAACCCCTGAAACGCGCTGTGCGCAATGTCATGATTGTGACAAAGGCTCGAGATAACAGCCTCGTCTACCTGACACGTGAGCTTGCGGAATGGCTGCTCTCCACGCCTCGGTATGGGAGCGAGCTGGGCGTGAACGTTTATGTGGATGCCAAGCTCCGACATTCGAAACGATTCGATGCCGCTGGTTTGCTGGCGAAGGAACCTCGGTTCAGCAAGATGTTGAAGTATTGGACTCCGGATTTGTGTTGGTCATCGCCGGAAAAGTTCGACCTGGTCCTTACAATGGGAGGTGACGGAACTGTATTGTTCACCTCATGGCTGTTCCAGCGAGTGGTCCCTCCTGTGCTCTCCTTTTCACTGGGAAGCTTGGGGTTCTTGACAAATTTTGAGTTCGATAAATACAAAGAGCACCTTGATCGGGTTATGGGCGACGCTGGAATGCGAGTCAACCTTCGTATGCGATTTACATGCACTGTCTGGAGAGCCGATCGGTCTCCCGGCGCAGTGAAGGGCGCTGTCGAGGAAGGCGAGCAGTTTGAAGTTTTGAACGAGCTTGTGATTGATCGCGGGCCATCAGCTTACGTGTCCAATCTAGAGCTCTACGGTGACGACGAGCTGCTGACAATTGTGCAAGCAGATGGGTGTATCTTTTCCACGCCGACGGGTTCCACAGCTTACTCCTTGTCTGCTGGAGGGTCCCTGATTCATCCATCCATTCCTGCCATCTTGTTGACGCCTATATGTCCGCACACGCTTTCGTTCCGGCCGATGGTGCTGTCGGACACTCTTGCGCTGCGAATTGCTGTACCTCACAAGTCCCGGTCGTCGGCTTATTGCTCTTTTGATGGGAAGGGACGAATTGAGTTGAAACAAGGGGATTATGTGACCCTGGAAGCGTCGCAGTATCCGTTCCCAACTGTCATGACCGGCACGAATGAATGGGTGGAAAGTGTACAAAGAGCTTTGAGATGGAATGTCAGAGGCGCAGTTCAGAAAGGCTGGGACGATGGGGACAATGAAGACAGCGACCATGCTGAGGAGAAATGGGACATAGACATTGACTCGAGCCCCCTCGGAGGGACAGACAGCGGTATTGGACCCAGCGAGGATGGCGACCACGCCGCAAGCCCAATGAGGCGGCAGCTGAGCATGTTGAATATGTGAGGAGGGTTTGTTCAAAGATGGTACTACATACCCAGGGAATGGGTTTTGTCACGACAACGTGGAGATTTGTCACGACGGGGATTTTTCAATAAGACGATGACCTGCAGCGGGCTTGATCCGGTAAGATCGATACGCTTTTGCTTCAGCCTTGTCCATACAACATGCTTCCAATACGCTCCATACATTCTACAACGACCAGACAAGACCACATTGCACCCAGAGCCTCACAATCTCAGCTGTCTCGCCTTGGCAGCTCTCACTAATGTCTGCACAGTTAGTCGCCTAGCGTTGTTTTTGGTGTATAGAGGGTGCGACAGAAAGATGGTTGAAAAAAAACAACAAAACCTGTCGACACTTCTCCCTCTCACTTCCCCTCGTTCTTTCTTTCTCCATCGTTATTTCAAATCGTCGCGCTCCATCAAGTTCGTCGGTGCAGCACTTCTAAACTTACAATACCGTCACTCGACCAATACAAACAGACCCTAACAGTACCCCAACAACTTCTCCGATTACGTCGTCGTCAGCGCTGGTCAAAATGACTTCTTCAGACAAATCCGCAGGTAAGTTCACACCCACACGATCTTCTCGTCAACTTCTATCTTGTAACATTGCCTAACAATAAATATATATAGGCTCAACACCTGATTCTCCTTCATCTTCCTCTGAACGGCGACATCGTCGTCAGAGCGTTGGATTTCTCTTACCTGGAGACACTGACCTGAGCTCTGGTCTGCCCAGCTCATCTTCTGGTGCAGAAGTTGATCTTCTTGCAACTGAATCTGTCAACACCACCACACCTACTCCAACATCTCTCACCGAAACGTCACCTGGTCTTCGTCGAGTTCATGGGACCACAAACTTGAATTCACTAGTCAACTATCCTCAGACCACAGACTCTCCTGAGAGTGAACCCAACCTTGCAACCACAGCATCAGAGGACGACTCGCTTGAATCTGATCACCAGGTCACTGATCCAGTCAACAACCAGGCTGCTACTGCAGCAACATTCTGGACTGATGAACCTGGGTGGAGTTTTGCCCACATTCACGATGTGACAGCAAACTCAGCACAAGATCAGCCAAATCCTCTACCAATCCCAGCAAATACGCCAGTCACTGGCACCGTACTTGTTTGGTCTGATGAGCTAGGTTGGGGTTTTGGAAACATTGCAGGTCTGGCAGAAAATCTTAGACGCGGCCTTCCAAATTCGCTCACATTTCGACCTGCGCCAAATTCATCCACCACTCAGACTCTTCCAACACCACTGTCACAAGTTGACCAAGACTCATCCATTACGCAAGATCTTCCATCATCATCGTCGTCGTCGTCGTCGTCACAGGCCCAAGTTGATCTGAACTCATCCTCTGCACAAGTTCTTACAACTCCACAGTCACAAGTTGATCAGGACTCTACCAACACCACCCATACTCTTCCAACGTCACAGACTCAAGTTCATCAGGGCACACACATTACTCAAGATCTCCCAGCGTCACAGTCTCAAGTTGACCAAGACCCAGCCACCACTCAGACTCTACAAACGTCACAGTCTCAAGCTCATCTGAGCTCATCCTCTACTGAAGATCTCTCAAACTCGTCCGGTGCAGAAGAGGGCGACAACGACGACGACGACTACGCCTCAGAGGAGGCTGAAGAGGACGGGGAATGGCAGGCCCCCGAAGACATGTGGTCTTCAGATGGCGAAGAGGAGGAGGAGGAGGATGAGGTGCGCGTCAACCTGGACGAGGTTGACGCCCCGGTTGCGGAACAACTCCGCGCCGGGCTCGCTCACTTAAGCGAGGCCCGGGTCCAGATCGACGTCCTCGACGGCGATCTCCCAGTTGGCGCCGTCAGGGGCAACCCAGCGGCCGTCCGCGCCCGCGCGGGTCTCCTCTCTGCAGAGGGCGAGATCCTAGGTGCGGTCGGTCAGCTGTGGACGACCCTGGCAGAGGCGCGGGAGGTCGCCGTCGACGCTGAGGAGGGGTTTAGACAGCTCCAAGACGAGGTCCGCCGCCTCACAGCTGAGTACCTCGCTGCTCAGATCGATGCTGCTCTTGCAAGGGAGCGTGCGGACTCTAGCGAGGCTCTCCTTGAGAGAGCTGAGTTAGAGATCGCCGCTCTTCGCGAGCAGCTTCGAGACGAGCAGCATTGAGGCAGTTGTGTGTGCGGTGGCCTCGCTCTTGTGAGTGTGTCTCGGTGGGTGTCCTGGTGGTGTGGGAAGGGGGGGAACAGGGGAGGAAGGGGAGGAAGGGGGAGGAAGGGGGAGGAAGCAGGAGGCAAGGGGGGAGCAGGGGGTGGTAGCGGTGGTGTTTGCTGGGTTTGCCGGTGCCCCTCGGGGCTTATGAAACGAGAACAAGTGTTGTTTGTTTTTCTTTTTTGAGCACTCCTGTGCTCATGTGCCCTTCGGGGCTTATCAAATCCCAAAAAAATGTCGAGAACAAAGTCCTCTCCGTTTCATCTTCCGAGTGATCGCCTTCGTCAGTTGGATTCATTATCCGCCAGGTATCTAACCCCTCGGGACCGATTGAAGTGCCCCGGAGCGATCCACTCCTAACTGGCAGGATATAGAACGTCACTGACAACCAATTCTACATCGTCACAGTGCATTGATGACTGTTACGGAGTGACCGGAGCTCCTCCAGCACATACACGATGAGCAAGGAAGGAGAAGTCACGAAATCAAGAAGCATGGGATCCTGGATGAAGCACCCTACGGCTACAACGGAGGGTTGGCAAGACTGAGGCAGCATTATGAGGAGGACGTGTGATGGTGTCAATGCGAAGAGAGAGAGAACCGATGACGTGACTCCATATGCCATCTCAGCAAAAGCAGACCGGGAGTCCTCGGCATCATGAGCAAAATTGGGGGGAATCTAACTACCCACAATCGAAGCATGCAGGGGCATATAGTCTGACAGTCTATAACTTGTATACCATGCAGGGAATATTGTACGAGTGGTGGCGGCAAAGCATGGCGAGTAATGCGCGGACCCGGTGATTGGTTGCTCGACGAGGCTGCCAAGGGAAACTTATTACTTGAATTTCATCTCTTCCCGCCACCTGAGGGAATGAATGAACCAAGAACACTACAATAACATCACTTGCACATCATCCAAATTTGTATCATAGCACGTATCAAAATGGCCGAAGGTATCGACAGAAATGCAGACGGTGAGTGCGACGTCTCCTGTCGAACAGTGCGATCAGGCTGGCGACTGACATGGGCAAACCAGAGCGCATGGAGTTCTCAACTTCGAAAGAAGTGACAGTCGCCCCAACCTTTGAGGACATGCACCTCAAGGAAAACCTCCTCCGTGGAATTTATGCGTACGGCTATGAATCGCCCTCAGCAGTTCAGTCTCGAGCGATCGTGCAGATCTGCAAAGGAAGAGACACCATTGCGCAGGCGCAGTCAGGCACAGGCAAAACCGCGACCTTTGCCATCAGCATTCTTCAAATCATCGAGACTTCCGTCCGTGAGACACAAGGTATGGATGGGATCCCGGGCATACACGACCTGGCTAACAAAATCTCAGCTCTAGTCTTGTCCCCGACCCGCGAACTAGCGACCCAGATCCAAAGCGTCATTATGGCCCTTGGAGACTACATGAATGTACAATGTCACGCCTGTATCGGCGGCACAAACGTGGGTGAAGACATTAGAAAACTGGATTATGGACAACATGTGGTGTCGGGTACGCCCGGGCGAGTGGCAGACATGATTCGAAGAAGGAATCTCCGCACACGACACATCAAAATGCTGGTCCTGGACGAAGCAGATGAACTGCTCAATCGCGGTTTCAGAGAACAGATTTACGACGTCTACCGATATCTCCCTCCTGCCACGCAAGTTGTGGTCGTCTCTGCGACCCTTCCCTACGATGTCTTAGACATGACCACGAAATTCATGACCGATCCCGTCCGCATCCTGGTTAAACGTGATGAGCTTACGCTCGAAGGCCTCAAGCAATATTTCATTGCTGTGGAGAAAGAGGAATGGAAATTTGACACATTGTGCGACCTCTACGACACGCTTACCATCACACAGGCAGTGATTTTCTGCAACACTCGTCGCAAGGTCGATTGGCTTACCGATAAGATGCGCGAGGCAAACTTTACAGTCAGCAGCATGCACGGCGAGATGCCACAAAAAGAACGTGATAGCATCATGTCCGACTTTAGACAGGGCAACAGTCGAGTCCTCATCAGTACCGACGTTTGGGCTCGTGGGATCGACGTCCAGCAAGTCAGTCTTGTCATCAACTACGACCTGCCCAGCAATCGTGAGAATTACATCCACAGAATCGGGCGTAGCGGGAGATTCGGTCGCAAGGGCGTGGCGATCAACTTCGTCACTAGTGAAGACGTCCGCATTCTGCGGGATATCGAGCTTTACTATTCCACGCAGATTGATGAGATGCCCATGAACGTTGCCGATTTGTTGACTTAAGGAGCGCTTATTACTTGAGCTAGCTTGTCACGGAACCAAGAATCGTCAAACTGGATTGGCCCTGTAGAGGCGTGCGTCTCTTGTCAGCTGCGTCTCACGTTGCGATGACACGGTTCTCACTGCAACACCTAATCCCACATTCTCTGAAATCCAACCAACCATAACCTTTCTAGCTCGTCATATTCCAGCGAATCTTTTCGGTTTGGAAGGGGTCTCACCAATTTGCGGGAATTGTATTATCGAAGAGACACTCCGTTGGAGTTGGAATACAGTTCAACATACGAGAGCAGTGTTGTCAAGGCCTTAGAGCCAAAATCCGGTCAACCGAGCTGCGATTGGAGCTTTTACAGAAGCGAACAGTCGAGAGGCGATGTGGTCACTTTTCAGGTTCTTCTACTTCCGGTATCAGGTACATCGAGGATGGAAATGGGCTGAAGCCAAAAAGGTATGATGTTCCCTCCCCCTGTTGTTTGCGGAATATCAGCTAAGACTATTGCAGAATGTTTAATATCTTTTACCAACGAAACCACCCTTCAATATCTCATTCGGTCGTCATGGCCATTATCGAATGCTTTGAGACCTTGCAGGTACTTCCTATTCCTTTTTCCACTAACCTTAGTTTTCGAACGCTGAAAACACATCCCGTTTGGCCTCTTGATACTCCCTCAGGATAGTCTCCCGTCTTGCCTCAGATCTCACCTTGACCTCCAGAGTGTAGGGCTTTGCACACACCAAGAAACCCTCACTATATCCCGTAGTCGGATCGGTGTCCGGCATGATCGGTTTTCCATCGTTGTCTTTTCCAGGCGCAAATTCAAAAGCCCACAGCAGCTTTGCAATGGCAAGGAACAAATTCCTCTCCGCGAGATGAATGCCGGGACAAAGTCGTCTGCCGGAGCCATAGCCATAATGGTCCCTGTCGTCAGGGTTGGAGGCTTGGGCGAGTTCCGAAGCAAGCGCCGTGACCCCCTTGTAATGATCTGGATCGAATTTGTCCGGGTTTGGGAATCTCTTCTCGTCGTGGTGCATTCCCCATGCATTGATGAAGATCACAGAGCCCTTTGGGATTTTGTACCCATCGACCCAGTCGTCTAAAGCACCGAATGGGTTAGTCATGGATGATTCTACCTGTTCACAGCGAACCTCATACCTTCGTCTACAGCATGTGGAAATGCCAACGGAACCACCGGCCTGGACTCGTCGTTAGCACCAACCAGCTATGTCAGGGTAAGGAATCTTGAACGCCACCATCCAGGCGCTTGCAAGAAAATCTCACCTCCATCTCATCGCTTCTTTCACCGTTGCAGCTACATACGGTAGCTTTGCATAGTCAGCCCACACAGGAGATCGGTCTTCGCCCATGACACTGTCAATTTCATGCTGCGCTTTCCTCATGACTTCAGGCCACTTGGTGAAGGCCTGTATGGCCGCGATGATGATGCTTGAAGAGGTATCACTTGCGCCCTCCATCATTGTGCCGCCCAGGAAATAGAGCTGATGTCGGTTCAGTTCAAGCTTTTCTTTCTGGTCAAGGACTCTGTCCATAAATGAATACTTGCTGCCCACGGCTTCTCTGCGCTTTTCGAGCCCGGTCAACATATCATTATACAGATTGTTCATCGCATTTCCAACGTCTTTGGCTCGCGAGCGCCAGTTCCCAAAAAGCTGTTCGGGAACGTAGTGTAGAAAAGGGAAGATATCGACGGGAGGGGTGTTGCCCGGTTCCATGACCACCGACCAATTCTCCATGAGTTCGTAGAGGCGTTTCATGTGTGGAGTGTCCACTGTAGGGGATCTCACGCCCCAGATGGTGGCGCATGCGATGCTGTTGGTATACCGCTTCGGATGGTCCATGTGCTGATCCGGTCGCTCGAGGAAATCTTTCAACAACTGACTTGCTTCGGCTTGCTGCAAGGGTAAATGGTCCCTCATCACGATAGACTCCATGAAGTGCTGATGAATCGCTTTTCTGTATTTTTGCCACGTTTTGCCATAGTGTGCAATCAGGACATGGTCGCCGCCTGTAATGAGATTGTGCGAAACATAGCTGTGGGGCCGGTCGCTGTAGATGTTTGACTTCTTGTCAATCAGCTGCTTCACCAGGTGGCGAGAAGTGAAAACAATGGCGGTTCCAGGGCCGAGCTTGAGGGAGAAGATGCCGCCATATTTCTGTGCAAGTTTGTCAGTATTTTAGTCCCCAGTAGGGCACACCTCAGAGCGGTGAGCGTGTACATACCTTGGACCATTCAGTGAACGTCAGGTAAGAACCCTTGGTAGGGATTTGATGAATATTTCCAATGATCGGGGCAGTGGGGGGACCTATTCATGATGGCACACACCGATGAGTACACACCACTCGCAGTAACTCGGCATCACGATGCATATCCACATACCAGGTGGCAGACCCTTTTCGCGGCGTCCGATGAAGAGAAATGCGTAGAGTAGCAGGGCAACGAGCAGGCCGCCCAGCACTGGCAGGATGGTTCCCAGTGCCATGGGTTGTATGAGCGCGAGAAGAGGACGGGGCTGCCAGGTAGAGCAGAATATTAGTTCAAGGTCTTTGAGGACGATTGCCTTCTCGGTCAGAAGAGCAAGATGGCTGTTGCCTCGATGCACGGATGATCTTGGAAAGAGCAGTCGGGAGAGAGAAAGTTATGAGAGGCGAGACCTGATATATATGGGCAAGCAGGCAGATCACTGACTCCAGTGAAACATGAGGCGCTTTTGGTGTTGTCGATAGCCAAGACTGGGGTAAAGTCCACTGGTTACCAACTGGGCCAACTCCCCCACAATCTCATCTCAACCACTTCCCCCAATGATATCAGGTCCCACGATCAAGGTTCATGCCTAGACCCTCGCTCTGGGAGGCTATACCCCAAGGCCGCCCTGTCCATTCTGTCTTAGCTCTATGATTTACATCGGATTTACCCCCCACACGGATACTGACCATGAACATGTAGCGGGGTAGGTGCATAAGCCTCTTCCTCTAGCCCTTGAAAGTCCAAGATTGCACTGAACTATCCAGGTGGGAAGCTAGAGACCTGAGTCACTGGGATTCATTGCCTATCACGCTGTTCGGCAGCGCGAGGCTGAGGGCCAGCCTGGTGATGCGGAGAGTCATCTCCGAGATGCTGACAGACCTCGGCTGGGAATCCCCTCATTCAGCTTGTCATAAGAAATTTAAAGAGATTTACCTTGCTCTCGATCCTTTGTATCGTTCAAAGGCAGAAAAGGAAATTGCCAGATTCTCACCTCCGACCCTCTCGTGAAAACAACAAGTCCGAACTGTTCCATCCCCAAGCCACAATGGCGCAGCTCCAAGGAAAAGTCATCGCAATTACCGGTGCAGCATCGGGTATCGGGGCAGCCACGGCCCTCGAATGTGCCGCGAGAGGCGCTGCTGGACTGTCACTGTGTGATGTCAACGAGGATGCCTTGAAAAAGGTGGTGGACCAGATACAGGCCAAAGGGGTCAAGGTAATAGGAAAACGAGTCGACGTCTCCAATTCGGAACAGGTTGATGCATGGATTGCCGAAACAGTCAAGGAGTTTGGCCGTCTGGATGGCGCCGCCAATATCGCGGGCGTCGAGACAAAGCCGGGCGGCAAGGTCTTTTCCAACATTGTCGATATCAGCAACGACCACTGGGACTTTATCATGAAGATCAACCTCACGGGTCTCTTTTACTGCCTTCGCGCTGAACTCCGTGCTATGGACCGGGGTGCCTCGATCCTCAATGTTGCGAGTATGGCTGGCGTCATCGGTCGTCCTGGCATTGCCGCCTACTCGACTAGTAAGCACGGTGTCGTTGGTTTGACGAGAACTGCAGCCAAGGAAGTCGGCGAGCGCGGCATTCGAGTCAATGCTCTTGCTCCGTAAGTAACGTTATGTGGCCCTCGTAGACTTCTGTCATGTCCGACTCCCCAGGCTAACAGTGTTCTTTCCAAAGTGGCCCTATAGAGACACCCATGCTGGACAGGCTGCTATCCGATGGTGGCTCCTCAGAGCGACCGGTCACAAATACCTACAAGACCCTGCCTCTCCAGCGACTCGGAACAGCACAAGACATGGCAAAGACAATTTGTTTTGTTCTGAGCGACGATTCAAGCTTTACTACAGGAGCTGTATTCTCTGCAGACGGCGGTGTTGCCTGCTAGATAGAAAATAATTCCTGACTCTGGCACCTTTCGGGCATGTCGCCAGTCATCAACCAGCATTTATCTTTGTAGCCTGGTGTAATACTGACTTCTATCCCTGCACCTCGAGAAGAGCCCCCCCATTTGCGGGCACATTGTTCCCATTGATCCACCTGCTCTCTTCGCTAGCGAGAAACCCAACAATGCCAGCGATGTCGTCCACCTCCCCCATCCTCTTTTCCGCCGTGCGGCAGCACCGCCTCCAAGTCGCCGAATGCAGACCCTGCGGTTTGTTATGGCGCGTCCAAGGCCGCCCTGGAAAGCTTCACCCGGAGCCTCGCTCTGATGTACTCGGCCCAGCACGGCATCACCATCAACTCGGTGTCGGTGGGGCCGGTCATGACGAACAGCTGGACGGGAGCCCACGCGTTGCCCGTCATGAGATTGTCAAACAGCTCCTTGGTCGCCATGGCGATGGGGGCCACAATCTTGGGGTTGACATATGCTGCGTTACACACGATGATGTCGAGGGTTTGGGTAGAGAGGTTCTCCAGCACCTGAGGTACCAGGTCGGAGGCAAATGTCGGCGACAGGACATCCGCTCGGATCGCTCTGGCGAAAATACTCGGGTCGACTTTGCCAATCGCTGCGAGGGTCTCCTCCGCGGCCGATGGGTTCTCAGCATAAGTAATGGCAATCTTTGAAATGCCCTTTCTCGCGAAATGGATCGCGATGCCACGGCCGATGCCTCGTGAGCCGCCCGTAACCAAGGCCACTTTTCCAACCAGAGGAGCAGGAATTGTAGTCATAGACATTTTTGGAGGTGGACGGGTGCCCAATTGATTTGTCTCCGGACTCGTCGTATTGACACAAAGTAAAAGCGCCGATGCCAGCTCAAACTGGTGGCTTCCTATCATCCATACTCGAAAGTCCGGTCATGATAAGGGACTGGAGCTTTATACTGGAGACGCGACTGAGAATTCTTTTCCACGCCTTTTGTCCCGGTTCACAAGAAAGCCTCAATTGGCCAGGGGAAAAATCCGGTGTCCGTCCTGGTTTTCAAAGTAGAACTGGAATATGTAAGACGGTTGCGGTGTGTAAAGGAAAGACGATGCAAGATTCTGTATTCGAATCTAAAGTGGGTAGAGAGAACGTGGGCGAGAGCAATGGTGCAAGGGGTAACAATCCCGCCATGTCTGCCAAAGGGCGCTTGCAACTATCAACTAGCCATACACACTGGATAGGACGGAGAGTAAGCCAACCAGAGGAGCTAGAAGTCCATCTCATCTTGGTTGACCCCGGAGCCCGTTTTTCGTGGTTAATAATCACCAGCAAGGAGACAGCGATCAATGTCTTTCTGAGGCGGGCTCGGAGATTGATATTGTTCATGACGTGGTGCACTGGTGGTGGTTGCCTGAAGCAAGTGATGGATCAAAGATGAGCCTCATGCAGGAAGATACGAGTTCTCTGAATTACCCAATTCGGCAGTACAATACCACATACACCACGCTGAGCCTCGAACCCCTCTAACGCTACCGGTCTTTTGCGGCATGCACGCTACCACCGACAGGCCCGTAAATATCGTCTCCAAGACTCGTGTGTGATAAGGGTACCTTGACTGACTGCAACTTTTGGTTTCCACCTGGAGATACGCCTGCACGGACTTCGCTACGGGAATTTGTCCCTCTTTTTCGGCGATGACAACAGAGGAAGGCGACTTTGTCAGGTCGGATGACGCACTCTCCATCGCCTTGGGGTCAATGAGTGAGTATGCAACGAAAGAAAGGGCGTGGCTCAATGAGGGAGATCTAGGCTGTACGCGCAGTATATGTTGATCACCAATCTCAACGTCCGCCTGGTTCAGTATGTGGGCTGGGTGGATGTCAGATCGCACCTGGAGAGCACAAGGCTAGCTATTGCCTTAGACATGTGCGTGCTGAGCACTTTCCCAGTAGGGGTGATGATATCGGGAAGATAATTATCGACAAAGCTTGTCATCATCATTGCAACTTCTCCACTTCTGTGGACCACATGCCAAGTGGAATGAGGGGTCGAGCAGTCTCCGAGGGTTGTTCAATTGGGCTATAAGAGATATGGCACAATCACATACAAACATATCTAGACAACCCAGACACAGCTGCTGCGCCGAATCCTCCATCTTTCAGGACAACCGTTCCACGGTGATATCATCGATATCGTCAGCAACATGAACCGCGTTTGCACTCGTGCTCTCCTCCACAAGACCCCCACCTTGGCATTCGTCCGTGTACCAGCCTGTCGATGCTACCACCCAGAGCCACGATCGCTACAAAATAGCGCCCACGGCACGCATCGGTTTATCTATCGGTGGACCATTCAAGCAATCGGCACTCCCTTCGCTGTGGCTTACCTCTGTGAGAGGCTCTCGGAGCGGAGTGATGGTGAGAGCAGCTTCAAGCTTGGACTGCCCCAGATCGGTGCGGGACTTTTGACCGAGCCGATTCGGATGAAGAGCCAGACCTGGGGACATATGCGAGTGAACTGAGAGCTGTACTGTGGCTATCTTGTTGGTGTATACAATGGAAGAGAGGACGCTGACCTGCTTGGGGCTCTGCCCTCTGGGCTGATGGACGCTGTATATTAGAGATCTTGCCTGTGCGCTGAGATGACACGGGCAGCGCTGCAGTCTTGACGGATAGTTGCAAAGCTGCGACACTAGAGTAAGAATTATGTGCCTTTCAATCGCTACAAAGCTACGTGTTCTTTGATCGGTTCGGCTCAGTCACGACTGTGACGCTGGCTGCGTTGAATTCGCGTCCTTGTTACGCCCCGGCCGGGCTATCGTATCGTCATGTGCCATGGCTTCGGCGCCGTCAAATAGATGGGCATCGACGTCTTCGCTGAGGAATTTACCACGAGCATTCCGATCTGCGCACTGGTCTATGACAATCGCAATCTCGGCACGAGCGACGGTCTGACTAGACGGGCGCCGACGCCGGCCTTGCAGTGCTCCGATTGTCTGGGGGCACCAGCTACAACGGAGCCTTTGCGCTTTCAATTGCCGATTACCGTCGTGGATCTTCGAATCAAAGCCATGGTTAGCCAGGTAAGTGTCACCCCTGCCTTACCACAGGCGTAAAACATACGTGCATCGTTGTGTCTCTCCCACAATTGACAGATGGCCATAAACATGTCATGGTTGCAGACGGATGAGACAAACTCCATCGCCTCGTGAGGAACGGGCTCGGTCAAGCACATTTACATGTTCCCTGGCGGGCACCATTCGAGATACTTTGGTGAAGCCTTGAAAAGGAGCACGTATGTACACCGCGGAAGACGGATAGTTGCACCAAATCATGGATTCTGCAGTCTCAAACGATGCATCCCATACTCTCATGTGAACGATATTACTTCCTGTATTAACAATCCCGACTGATCCACACTGTGCTAGCCATGTGTCCATCACTCACTTCCTCACCAACTCATCAGACCTTCCAAAGTAGCCTACCTAGCTAGCTAGAGACTCTTCTTCAAAAAGTCCAACACAATGCCCGACATCTGCGCCAGGTTAGTTTCGAGCAGGAAATGGCCTGCATCCAACAAAACGACGTCGGCGTTGGGCAGGTCCTTTTTGAAGGCATGGGCCCCGGGCGGAACGAAGACGATATCGTTCTTACCCCACGCTGCCAGAAGCTTGGGCTGCTTCTGGCGGAAATACGCCTGGAACTGTGGGTACAGAGGCACGTTGGAGCCGTAGTCGGCGAGCAGGTCGATCTGAATATCCCGATTTCCGACTTGCTCGTCCATCAGGGAGAAGTCCAGCCAGTATGACTCGGGCTCGATGCTTTCCAGGTGAGCACTCCCGATGGTGTACTGCGACTTGAACCCCGCCAGGGTCAATGCGGTGTCGTTGATCGGGGTCGCTGCAGCCTGGAATTGTGCGGGCGTGGTCGCGTTCCAGAGGGCAAAGATTGGGGGCCAGAAGGTGGCTCCAAACCCTTCGATATAGGCGTTGGCATTCTGCGAGATGAAGGCCAGGATGGACTGAGGCCGCTGCAGGGCGAGTCGGAAGCCGATCGGTCCCCCATAGTCGTGCATGTAAGGAACAAAGGTCGTGATGTTCTTTGCGTCGAGAAACGAAGTGACGGTCTGGGTCAGAGTCTCGAAATTGTATGTGAAGTTCAACGAGTCGGGCACCACCGTGAAGCCGAAACCAGGGTAGTCGGGGGCAATGACGTGATAGTTGTGTGCAGCCAGGATCGGGATGAAGTTTCGAAACTGGTGAGACGACGAAGGGAAGCCGTGTAGGAGCAGGAGGGTCGTGGCGTTGGGAGGGCCAGCTTCTCGATAGAACATCTGAATGCCATTGGGGAGAGTGACATTGCTCACGGTATATGGTAGCTCTAGGGGAGCTTGCTGGCCAAGTGTGAGGAGGGGTAAAACCCAAAGAAGATGGGAGAGCTTCGCAACCGTATGTTTGAACATGATGGACAACTTCCTCGATACTTCGTGCCCTGCAGAAAAATGGAGCGTGTGGCTGGATATCACGCCCGAAGGGTTACTGCTGAGGCTTCCATCTCTACATCTGGTGACGAGGAGGGCATTGATTATATAGTAAACTGTTTGATGATGCGTATTGCACCTTTGATCACGAACATGCGGTCAAGGGCTAGAGGCATGTACGTGACATCTTCGACGAGGTCGAATGTGGCAGGTCATGAACACGAATGAGGCCATGTCCTATGTCATCAAACAGCCACTAGAGCCGTACCTTGCAGAGAGCGGCAATCCAGCATGCCGGTAAATCACGTCGTCCCATCCACGAGTTGTCCAATTCGACCTGCGGTGAGTTGTTTTTGGCGGGCCGACAGTGGAATTTCCTAAAGTGGAAGGTTTCCTGCTCTCCATGTGGATCGGGCTTCCGACAAAGCCCCTCACACCCCTGAAACGGAAGCCTTGTGTGCTGACTAAAAGCAGCAGTAACCTCTTTGGAATTGATATGGAACCAGCAGCATGCGGCCTCTTGGACAGACCACCGGGATGAAAAAAAGGTCAGTCTCAATTGAGAGAGGCAGACTTATAACAAACTGGTGAGGTGCAGGAATCGATGGCTCTAAGAGATGGTTGGGCGGACAGGACACAAATGTGCGACGGAGTATCACAATGAAAGTGTTTCTAAAACTCTCACAAGGACACAAGAAGTCGGCTTCAGAAGAATGGAAACTCTATCTCATGTCATCGATGCCATTTATCCACTTGCTGACACACCGAGTGCAATGCAGGAGACGACAATTCAGCTAACACCAAAATCGCAGCTCCAAGTCGTCATTCCGCAAAGACCCTCTTGGTGTTACAGCGGTCATGCGAGCTTGGGACCTGGAGAACAGCGTAGCTGGGCATCAAGAGACATTATGCGGGTGCTGAAAAGCGAGAAACTGGTGCCATGAGAAATTGTTGTTCCAAAAACGGATATTCACGTGACCCAGCCTTGCTAGGCAGCGAAAGAATTGGTGTGCATCACTAATAAAATTCACCATCTCTTTGCGGTGGGATGAGCAGTCGGCTCAACACTGTGCCAGGTCTGTCCCGTTTCGCACACCAAGTGGCTGGTGCGGCTAGCCCACAGCCTATACCCGAACACGCCGAGGCAAAGCACCCAACGCGTCTCAGCTCCGAGATGCGGGGAAAGGTACAAAGAGCAGCTTTCCATCAAGAGATATCCTACCCAAGGAAAGTGGATGTTGTCGTGATATCAGATCGAGCGTAGCATTACCACAAAGATACTCGAGCATGGCCACGGAAGCTTTCACGGTGTCGCGTGACAAATTGACGGGACCAAAAGGTGTCACAGTGCTGATAACTGGGGGCTCATCGGGCATTGGGCTGCAAACAGCGATTATCCTCCACGAACTCGGCAATAATATCATCGTCGTCGACAGAGCTCGACCTCATCCAAGTGCTCCCCAGGACTTGATTTCATCGCCTCGCTTTCTGTATCAACAATGCGACATTACATCATGGAAACAGCAGAGGGCTGCTTTCGAAGCTGGCTTCAAGAAGTTCGGATCCATTGACTGCGTGTTCGTCAACGCGGGGATAGCAGAATACAAGGATCAATTCTTCAAGGATGAGCTGGATTCAGACGGGCTACTCAAGGAGCCGGATAGGAGAACCGTCGATATTTGCATGCACGCGGCCAATGACACGGCGAAACTGGCCATCCACTACATTAGGAAGAAGGGACCCAACCAGAAGAGAGGTGGGAGCATTGTCATGACGGCGAGTCTGGCGGGATATTTAGCCAGTGCTGGGGCACCGCTGTACAGTGCCGCGAAACATGGTTAGTCCTTGAGCGTTGGACTTTGTTCTGTCGCGTGGCTAACATTCTGGACAGGCATTGTGGGCTTGATGAGGGCACTGAAGAATGACACCGCGACACTGGACATTGCAGTCTCTGTGGTCGCGCCAGGCATCACTTTGACCGACATCATCTCGGGCCGCAGTCCTGGAGAATCTCTGAGTGACTGGGCCAAAAGAATGAGAGGGGTCGGCGTCCCAATTAACGATCCACAAGAGGTGGCATGCTGTGTGGTGTACTTGATGAGCTTGGGAATGGAGGCCAACGGCAAAGGGATGTTGGTTCAAGCCGGACGGGTTGCGGACCTGGAGAAGGGGATCGCTTCATCAAGGAAGATCTGGATGGGAGAAGAGATGTTGAATCTCTTCCGAGGGGGAAGGAATGCGCCATTGTTTCCCAATAAGCTGTGAGTGTCGGATAGTAGTGAGGATAACGCAGGATTATCTGAGCACCAATCTATACAGTCAAGATCTGAGGAACTATACGAGAGCATAGGCATCGAGTACGAGCTACCGAGTACTACTGATTGTACCCAGTATTCACGAGGTAGCGGATACTGAGACAAGTAAGATTGTGTGTGGCTGATTTCCCTCGGCCCAAGCTCTACCAAGTACTAGACAAATTATTCCTGGTGGCATTGATCGACGCTGCAACAACGGGCTGTTCCTGATGTGCGCCACCAGCCACCATCACCAAGCCATCGAATTTCGCTTCCTGCCTCTGCCCACCTTTGACCCTTACTATTGTTCAAGTTGTTCGCAATCATGAGCTGGGACTATCCACGGAGGTTGTTCAACTCCAGGAGTTTGTTCCTCAGCACCACCTCCTACGAATACATACAGGCACCAATATACAAAGTGCGCATGCGCTGATGCCTCGATCGCACACCGCCGTGTAAAAACCACCCACCGCGACCTGCTCCTCGATCTCATGTCGATAACTGTGAAACACCTTAATGCCGCAAATGCATTCATCCTCGTCTTCTCTCCCAAGGCGCACCCTCTGCCTCTAGATCTTACTTCCGCAGCCGGCGCGGTGTCGGTACTCATCGACCCTGGGAACAAGAACCCCGCTGTCGATCCCACGGCATGTTTTCCAGAGACTGAGCACAAAAGCCGGGGCGCCGTTGAACACTGGTCAGATCTTGAAGAGCCCGACGTGCTGATCGTGTCGCACAATAAGCTTGACCACCGTTACAAGGAGACTCTCGTCCGACTCCCTTCAGAAGGGAAGACTATCATTGCGGCAGAACCGGGCGCCGCAAAGGTCATCAAGAGCTGGAACCACTTTGACTCCGCACGAGTTCATGCCCTACTCAAATATGAATCCAAGGTCAAATTCGGGCGCTCCTTGCGAGTCCCCATTGCTCCCCTATCGCCTCAAGGCTTCCCGGGAGAGCTGAATATCGCATTCATTCCTGCGAAACGCTCCAGGACGGCTGTACACTACGCCATTGGCGTCACATACCAGCCACCCACGCACACGAGGAGTATCGCACCAATTGCAACAGTGGATCTTCCGAAAACTACGAGATACTTCCATATGCCCCTCAGTCCGTTGACTATGCCTCCGTCGAGTCCCCCGGCACCTTTGACTCCTCTAGCCGATCGACCTGTGTCTTTGGATCTGCCGTCTCATGCTCAGAGCTCTCCCCAAAGCCCGGATGCGGCACCCTTCAAAGGACATAGACCACGACTCTCTCGTTCATCAAATACTGCATCGTCCGAATTCCTCCCGGTGTCTGAACAGCCAGCTATACAAACACGACCAGATCCCGAAGCTGAAAAGGAGGAACTGGTACAAAAAATCCTGACGATCCCCCACCAGTCTGTGCTCTTGGAGAGTCCTTTCCAATTCGAACTCGGCCCTGCACCCTTTACATTTATCAATAATCTCCCCACACCACCAGCTTCTCCTGTTCCAACCGCGGTGTCTTCTTTATCAGGGTCGTCTCCAAACCGGTCGGCAACCTCTCGAAGTAGCACTCTCTACCATCATCGACACAGATCTTCCGTGACATCCCACCAAAAATCTCTATCAAGCGTCTCCTCCATCCCGAATCTTGCGCCCGTCACTCCCGCCCGTCCTAAAGCCGTCTCAGTCATCTACTCGCCCCATAGCGTCCCCCTGTCCGATCTACAGCCTTACATCCAGACCCATCTCGTTCGACTGGCAGGGGCGCTGCCTTTGACCTTACTGCTCCACTCCTTCGACTACGCACAGAAACCCTGGTACCTTGGCGGCAACGTTTTGGCCAGCATGGACAGTGGAGCAGACATCGCTCGCGCATTGATGGCTAGGTGCTGGATCAGTGCGGACGAGGAACCAAAAGACTCTTATGGGACAGGCGTGAAGAAGCTACAGGTGAAGCGAATCTCGGTGAATGAGGTAAGGAGACATCTATGGGAAGGGGAGGACGGCGAATGGCTCAAGAAACGAGGATGGAACTGCGATGTTCGGCGAGTGGCGGCTGGGAGAGAGGTCTTCATTGGGCCGAGCCGAGATCTCTGCTCAGGGATGGAGGGGAAGAGAGACAGTCGATTGTTACGATTCAGCGGTGCGGGAGAGGAGATGATATGAAACAAAGGTTGACGGAAGCGCGGGTACTCTCGATCCCAGCATTTTACGACTGAAGCGAATGATGTTGCAATAGCAATTGTACAAACAGCTGTATATATGGTTTGACGAGAAACGATGATCTTCAAGGTCAAAAAGTCCCACAAAGTCTTTAGTCCTGTCTGTTGCACTTGTACCGATTGGCTGGTTGTGGACGGAGATTTCAACCCCCAATTTTTTCCGCATCTTGACGTTCAGGTCATCAAGGTGACCAAAGACGTCACTCGTTGATCCCCATCGCCATTCCCCCTGAACATGGATTTGTTTTGCTATACTGACGAAGCGATTCTCTGCCCTAGGCCCTGCTTTCATTCAGGGCAGATGGTGAGACCGTCGCCAAACCTCGTCCGCGCCATCCGATACCATGGCCCACGTTCTGTCTCCGTCGCGGACAGCTGCTCTCTTTGACATCCTGACCCATTACGACACCTACGCCCAGATCCGCGAGTTTCGAAGACCTGGAAGCCTTGCAAACTATGGTCCTCCTTTCACTGCGCAGCCAGCGAATCCCTCTAGTTCGCCCGCCCTACAGGCCCTAGTCTCCAAGTTCCTGCTGAACCTGCCGGGCTTGAACAATTTGCCCGAGAAATGGTGGACCGTGCAATGTCAAGAAATCATCGAGAGTCTGGAGAGGGCCAACCTGAGCGAGAGCTACGACAAGGGCGTCATCGGCAGCCGCAAGACGCTCGCGACAGCGATATCAGCCCTGATCGAATACCCCGTCAGAGGCACCTTCGCTGGCTTCCCAAAGATCAGGGAGCGCGACCCCAATTACGACCTCACCAACGCAGATCATTTGCAACGTGCATTTCGTGACTTCCTCAATGACTGCGTGTATGGCAGTATCCTAGACGACATGGTGCAGAAGACCGCCGAGACAGACAACCTCGACGACCATCCTCAATTAACCAAAGCCGTGCACGAGTTTGTGCTTGTCAAGTGAGCCACTTTTTGTTTGTTTGCCTTTCTTTAGCAGTCCGACTCCTGGTCCTGCTTCTTACGCCACGGATGTGATACTGACCGATCGGCTCCAGCATTGCCTCCTTTATGCACTACACTCTTATTCTGTCTCCCAAAGGCCAGTACTTGCTGAAGCTGGTCGACAACGCCAATAAACTCGTGCCTTATATGGTTCTTCGACAGACATTGAAGATCGGAAATGTCGCGACTATGATAAACGCCATGGTCAAAGTCGGTCTGGCCAAAATGAGTGTTTCCAGTGTCACCAACTGGATCGGGTTGACTCAGTCTCAGGACGAGGGCACGAATCTCATGCAAACGTACGCATTAACAGCCTCCCCTCCTCCCTTATATCCCACGACTTATCACATATACTGACTAAATTTTGCTGCGCAGGATCATCTCCACGGTCCTTAATTGGGATATTAGGGATCTCGAGTCCAGGGCCGCCAAACTCGAGCGAGAACGCGCAAAACCGGGCAAGGAGCAGCTGCATGCCCTGAAAGACTACGTGCATCGACCACAAGAAGAGCAGGATCGCATCCGAAAGGAAAGCCTAACGCAGTCCATCTCGATTGTAACGGCCATCTTGAAGGACACCAGATCCCCCTCTACCGAGCTGACCGACGTCCATCACAAGCAAGCGTTGGAGTACCTCTCGATCCACCTGTCCATTCGTGATCGCAAACAGCTTATCCAATGCCTGTGCAAATCTTCTCCTGATCACCTAACCCTGTCTGTCCGGGAAGTTGTCGACGCCTACGAGCCTGTCATACGACGGATGCACAAGGCCATCGATCTGTCCTCGACACTCTCCGATTTCGAAAACTTCCTCAAAGACCTGATCAAGCTGGCGAGGATCCACACAGACAAGTCCAATAAAGCCATCGTACCAACCGTGGGGGATTTTGTCCGGTTGCTCCGCAAGCATCAGCGGTCATGTCACATCTTCCTGCACCAGTGTGCCAAGAATGACAAGGAATTAACGGATTGGTACCTCGACTGGGCAAAGAAAGCAGCCTTACAGTTCAGACAAGAGTCCAGCGGAGACGACTCGGAGGTTTTCAAGCACGGAAAAGGCGGAGCCGGCAACCTGACATCGTCCCTGCACGCCCTCTTCGCCTCTCTGCCTCAAGAAACCCAATCCCGGATCCTGCCCATCCTTGACTCTCACTCCGAGTATCTAGACAAGATGCACGAACAGTCCGCGGCCCGGCTCACGAACGTCTTGAAATCACCGCCGTCCAAAAACCCGGCCATCGCAAAGATCTTCTCCTCCAACCACTCGAACCACTCCAGTCGGCCTTCTTCAAGGACATCTAGCCCCGCTCCGCCACTAGACCGCAACGAGGGTCATGCGACGCCGTCAACGACAACTCCGACATCGGGATCATTCCCCACAATGGTCTCGGAAAGCGACATGTCCCGCGAGATCAAGGAAAATCCCACGCCAGAAGTCTCTTCCAACCCCGGCCCTGGCTCATTCCTCGCGCGCTGGCAAGCGCTGCTCGACGCCACGCCGATCACCCCGTTGAGTCAACAAGGAAGTCCAAAGGCCGCGAGCTCGCCCGAGGTGGTAGAGGCGAGCGCGACGGACGTGGATGGTTCAAAGCTTGTAAACTTTAAGAACAAGGAAGCGAGAGGGGAGAAGATCCGAGTCGAGGACCAGCAGCCGCCGCTTGGGAGCATTGGAAAGGAAGATGACGTGGGAATCAGTCAAAGGGCAAGAAAGAGACAGAAACAGTTGAAGATTGTGATCGACGCTATGGGAGACGAATTCAGGCAGTTGCTGGCCAAGGAGGCGTGTTATTGGTAAACAGTCCACTACTAGGGAAAGGAGACGAGGGATATACCTCCTGTTTTATCGGCACGCCTTGTGCGGGCAAGATATCTCTCCATGGAAAGGGGTGAGGGAATCAGAAAAGATTGGTTACAGAAATTGTGACTCGGCTCTGCTCGACTTCGCGACTTTTTGTTCTTGATACCACGCCATTCCACGTCTTCGGCACGAGCGAATTGGATTGGACTGAGCTCGGCGGAATGGAGACCTACAGGAATCGTCGAGCGGTTTGAGCCACACCCCAAAGAGAACGACGGGGATTAGCTGCTTTCTTCCCAGCCATCGAGCTGGCGGCCATCTTGCCCCGGTGGCCGAAAGTTGTTCTCTGTATACAGTACAGGGACACATTCATTCGAGCCGGGAGCCTGGAGGAGAAATATGAGACCCGAGAGTGCGACGGGCATGGCCCACGTCTATCGAGATGTTTCTACCACCAGTCCCAACACTGACAGACACAGGTCATGGGCACACACATACAACAAGCGAGGAACGAACAAACAAGCGAACACATTCATGAACGAGGGTGTCGCTCCTACCCTTGCCTCAGGACAGAGGAGCGCCGATACATTCCGACGACTCTCCTAACTTGTGCAAAGTTGCAACTATGGCTGGCTTGGCCTGTCCTGGCTTGTTTGTCAATACTGTTTATCGAGAGCCGAGACGACTCCTACTTTCCTCTGCTCTGCTCTGCTGTTTGGCTGTCTGCCTGCCTGCCCGCCTGCTTGCTTGCTTTTGAGCCCAGAACGTCCGGGATGACACATGACATCGTCCCTGCCTCACGCTCAGGGTACGATGAGTCATGGCTTTGGGATGGAAAGGAGGGTGGATGCTTGGTGCGCGGTGGACGGTGAGAGCGCTGAACGCAGACAAGGACATCACATTTACATGGCCATGGCTATGGGTCATGGACAAGCCCATAACAATCTAACCCGCAGTCCACATTGTCGTCATATCATTACCCCGGCCGGTCAACGTCGCAGGATCCGCTCTAGACGATATTGTTGCTCTTACACGCTAAAAAGGCCGTGCACTCGGAGTGCGTCTATGGGTGGCCTGATTCAAAGATAGAAGGAAAGATGGAGAGGAGGACTTGAACCTGTACTATTGGTTCGGTTTGGCTTTGGAACCTCTCAACAGTATACATGTCTTTTTCCCGTTACCTCGTCAAGACTCATACAAATGGCATATTCTGTCCGACCGTGTTCCACCATACTTTGTCCGATGAGCATTCTCTTTTGTCTCTAAGTGACCGTAGCCGATGACATCCTCGGAGCTGAAAGCTGTTTGCCTCTTTTTCTCTCTTTTTCATTTTTGTTTCAGATCGTTGCTCTCAGCACAGCCCATGACCGCGACGCGAATCAATACTGATGAGATGAGTATCATGCAATTCCCCCAAGCATACCAATACCAATGCAAGTGCCAATGTGCCGTTTATTCCGAGACCAGACTACCCGTCATGGTATATCCAACGCGACCAACCCGTTGATCGTACCATCAAAGACTCCGTAAGTGGTAATTCCATATGCAAGAGGTTCCAATTTGCGTGTCGAGTGCTGAAAAGCAGTGGGGGAAAAGCGGTCTCCATGAAAGCGGCAATCTCTTATACGACAAAAACGCAATCGGGTATCAATCATCATGGGGCCAGCGCCTCAAAACGTAGAGGTAAATATTCACAAACCGTTCGTCTATCTTCGTAAATTTTGGAATATCGATCGAATGCGAAGCATCGTCGCCGCTGGCTCTACCGCCCTCGCAGTTGCAGCATCCGCAACCTTCTCTCGTCATCTTGGATCGAACTCACAGTTCGGTGGGATATTGACGTTCTTGGAACGCCATTGACGGGTGAATCCGGTGAGTTTGCGGTCGCTGTTATGGTGCCCGGTAACCTTGGCGAAGTTCTAAGGTGGGCGGTCGGAGGCTCTGCTAACGGCGGAGGGCTGGGGTCCGTAACAGCAGCTCCGTAGGTCGGCAGGGATACCGACGGGTCAAATTGCTTCCTCGGGGCAGGTGTCTTGACTGCTGTTGTGTATGAAGGAACGCGAGCCAGATCCTCCATATGGTCATACTGAGGGAATGGCGTCCTAGTGCCAGAATGGTGACCATCTTCTTCTTCTTCAGAAGTCCGGCGCGAAATCATGAGACTGCCTGGCTGACTAGGTGTATGGGAAGGACCGCCCGGAGACGCACCTTGATCAATAGGACTAATTCGTGGATACGAGCTCGGAGCCGATGCACTATGTGGTGCGAAATAATCTTCAGGCATGGTCGTAGACGACGAGTTCCGCCTAGATCGTCTATCGGCTGGTAGCGATAGATTACTTATTTCACCGTCTTCGTTGCCACGCAGATCTTGGATGAAGGAGTCGCCCACTCGAAGATCCTGGAGCCTGCTCTGAAGAGCTATTGGTGACACGTAGTTTCCATTGGCCATTGCTGCCAGACTCGCGAGGTTTTCCTGGGACGCATGGCGACTGTGGAGGTACGGAGTCCCAGGAGTAGACAGGGCGGTTCCGGGTGTTCGATAGCCATCCACATCGGAATATAAGACATCCAAAGTATGCTTCCCGTACACGGGTGGCGCTGCATTGGCCAAATCGTTAGCAATAGCTGCCCTCCCGGCTTGAGGCGATTGGTCAACCAGATCGTTGTTTTCGTTAATAGGTAGACTGGGAGATATGTAAAACGAAACCGGGAGGTTGGCGCGTAGTTCAGAAATGTGGCCGTCGGGGTTGTGTAACTGAACATTAAATTTCACTTTATGTCGAACCTTGATCCCTCTGACATTACAGTCCTGTAAGCATTGGTTCAGAGATTTGGGCAACTCAAGATATCGAGAAAATTGATAGCCTTCGGCAACTTCGTCGATGATTTGCTCATCCTTTTCAGGCTCGACCTTGTAAAGATCCGACGCAATGACTCTGTCCATCTTGGTCAGGCCATTGTTCAGAGCGGATATTCCCCATTCTGGATCAACGACAAATTCTTGCTCTTCTTTGACTTGCGTAGAGACATTGCCGATCACCAGACCTTTCAAGAGAGATATTAATTTGAAGTCAACTTGAACAAATGACCCAAAGGCGACCGCCTTGTTGGGGATGCTAATCGAGTATTCGATTTTATTCGGCCATATGTTTTCGACAGACTAGTAGCGGGTCAGAAAAGGGAGAGGGGCAATGCATGTAAGAACGAGGACTTCGTACCATTGCGTGGGAAAGTTCCAAGGCATTCGAATCCAAAGTGCGGACGATGCGCAGAGGTTTGCGGATGACAATGTCCCTCCCCCTCTTACGACTGATTTCAGCCTTCAAGCGGTAGATAATCCACGCATCCTTCAGACCTTCCACACTTTCGGGCAGAGAACCCTCGAGGATGCATTGGAATGGCCACTCGTAGTTGTCGGGTTGTAAAATTTCGGTCTTGCCTTTCCCTGGGTCTCGAAACGTCCAATTCTTCTCGAAAAAGGTCTTCTCCTTGTAAGTGGTACGCCTGCCTGACATGGAGGATGTGGAAGTAGTCTGCCATCTGTACACATCAGGTTAGTTGGAAGGTGATCACGCGAGCAAGAGGAATTGCCGGAATTGCCGTGGGACCATCATTCGACTTACGACATATGTAGGATTCCGCTCAGAGTCAAGTCGACGTGGTGGATAGTCATAGGTTCAGTGAGGCACAGAACCAGAGACCCCGACAGTTGGGCACTTGCAGCCTCGTCTTCATTGCCCCGAAACACGATGTAGTCATTGTCCAGGCGGATATCGAAGTGTTTGACGCTGCTACTTGAGCCTGAGTGAGAGGTGTGCGCACTCAGAAACTTGAGCGCCATGGTTTGTGATTTGGAAGGTGCCAGACCGTGGAGATGACGATTGGCTAAAGAAGACGCAGGAGAACTCGAAGGACGCTGGTTCAAGGGAGTGCGCGAGACTGGCTCATGGCGGCCGGAGGAGCATTCGGGAGAATGCTTGCGGTTTAGACGAAGGAGCGGCCTAATCTGCTGGATTGGAGTAAGAACATTGGAAGGAGAGTGACGAGGTAGTACAAGGAGAAAGGGAGAAGGATTGAGAATGAAGCATATGACAATCAACAAGGCATGCGCAATGAGATCGCACAGGCTGATACACCCAAGCTTCTACTCAGACGCAGGTGGGCATGCAACAGAAATTTGAGGTGATGACTGCGACAGAAAAAAGATAATGATCGGGTCGGAGGGAATAATTGGACGGAAGGGTACAAAGAGTGGATAGTCGGGTTGCGTGCTGGGTGGGCGCTGGGGGGGCGCTGGGCGGGAATGGCTGAGATGATGCAGGTAGAGTGGCTAATGGAAGGGCCGTGTGGGAACTTACTGTTATCAGGCGCGGGTCTCTCTGATGAGGGTCCACTCCGGCTGTTCTCTCGCCGCCAGTCGATAGCGGCAGTGGCGGTGGTGGTGCTAGGGGCGCCGCTGATGATGCTGATGCTGAAGATGCCGATCCTGATGCAGAGTCTGTGGGCTGATGAGACTTTCTAGGGCCCCTTCTAGGTAAGGCTCCCGCGAATGAGACCGATGACGCCGAGGCCCCGTTAGCGGTAGAACCTAGGCTTGAGCCTGTGCCTGGCAATGATGCATTTGCTGTAACAACTTCGGCTTCGATGGGTGCTTCGATGGGGAAACTTGCAGCTTCTTCGATGTCGTCGTGCCGAGGATACGGATAGCTGCTTTCAGTGAGTGTAATGGCAGGTATCGAGCTTGACGACGACGCCGTCGTCCAGAGAGAGGATGTTGTGTTGGTCGTATCGGATCTCCCTCGTCCATTGGCGTTGGCCATACTGCCGTCCTCGAGTCTTCTCTCTTCACCGTCTATCTGTCTCACGACGGGGGCTGGATCCTCCACCTGGGCCGCCAACGGTGTCCTGGGCTTGACTTTGGCCCTGATGATTGCTGTGGCCTTCATAGTGCTCAAAGGGGCCAACACTGGCGCTGGCAGTTCTCGTAACAAGGCTCTCGTCCCCGCCGATCTTTGATTTCCCAGCGTCATATTTCGCCTTCTCTTTGTCTGGCAGTATCCTGGGCTTCTCTTTGCGGTGTGCTTGTGTCCGTCGGCATCTGGATCCTCCCAGACCACTGTTCCACTGAATCTGGCCAATCTAATTCGAGGCTGCGCTACTCTTTTGGCGAATTTTCCTGCTGAAGGCCGCGATCTCTTCCGAAACCTTGGTCACCTGGACGGTGGGCTCGTGGGTACAGGTAGTCGAGAGGAAATGATCGGGAAGCGCAGGAACAGGCGGATACTGGCAAGATTGACACCCAAGTAGAGATAAGTCTGATAGCACTGATTGCAAGGCCGATAATGGAAGCACGATAACCGATCTGATGTCTCTTCTGACCAGAAAGGTGAATTGGGGTAAAGCACTCTCCTCTACCATCAAAGTGTTGAGACACGTGGAAAGAGAGCCGGGATCAAGGACGGAACCCGAGGGCACAGGAGCGAAGCATCTGACACTGAGAAATTAACTGTGATGTCCTCGTTTTTCTGCACGGGCAGTGCCTGCGAATACGTGCCCTGTAATGTGTGCGTCGCAACCAACACCTCACACGATCTTTTGAAGAGTGTAGGCCCCCTTTATCATCATTCGTTGCATACCCTCCAGTAGGCCCCTCAGGCCCCTGCAAAAAGTGCTCGGGGCGTCCAGGAGATCGTCAGGGCTGAAAAAGAAATGGCCCTCGATTCCTCGATCTGATTCCAATCACGGAAACATGGCCATCTTACCAAGCACCCCTCCTCCCTTCTCCTGTCACCGAACGCACAATCAGAAGCAACATTACCGAATACATGATATGGAGTTTGGGCCTCCAGATGTGAAACCCCCAAAACTCCTCCTGCTCAACCATTTTCGTTCTTTGCAGCCAGAAACCTGCGAGTCGTCTCTCGTAGTGATCGCATCCCCCTTTCTCGCATCTGATCCTGCCCCCTTCTTGACCTCGTCATACCACAGGGGCTGCACGAAGTGCACATGTGGCTACCCCTCTGCCCTTCATACTACCCTGGCTGATTTTCTTCTGGCTCCTCTGACAGCACTTATGGCTGCTCAGGGAAAGTCTACTCGGAGCGATGGTACCTTGATCCTTGGGAAGGACTTTACCTATACTCTTCTCGGCCCCACGCTCTTTCCCAAAGCCCGAACTCGAGCATTGGCATTAGCAGGTTAGATGGGCTATGGTCACCATCTCGGAACGACGGTGCCGTTCAAAACTCTATGGAGAACAAGCTACAAGGACGAGGGACTTTGCAGAAGTCTGAGGTAATTGAATGGAGTCGGCCCAAGGGAGTTGATCAAACCTCCCCTATCATCCGGCTCACCGGCACTCCCCGTACTAAGCGACTGCTAGAGAATGCTTGCTGCCGACCCATGGTGTCATTGTTTGATCGTCATGTGGTTTGTTCTAGATGAAACTAACTTTTGCCCCAGTCCTGGAATGAGTAGATACAAGTACGGAGCATCTACTGCTTGTCCAGTACCCTCATCCATGACACTCAATCCCCAAAAGACGTTGTTTACTTGCATAACAAGTATGGTCTGGCAGACCCGCTGGGGATGTGAATCGATTGCCATTAAATCTTTCTACAAGCAGTTGTCGATCAAACTGTCTCCACGCCCCAGCGCGCAAATATCAGGTTTTCTAGCGAGCATCAAAGCGCACATGGTTCGTGCGGAATGCCTTATCACTCTTATCGACATGCCCAATGCGCTGACCCCTAGGGAATTCCACTTGAAGTTCTTAACGGGCGCCAGCCAAGCGGGGACTTCCAGACTATGCTGGATTGTAGTCGAATTAGGTGACACACCCGATAGTGACATCCCGTGCTATAGCGAGGCTCTGACATTCCCGCCATCTCGTATATGCAACTCAGGGCCTTGGCTTTTCGGAGATATCTATTTGACTGCTGTTTGGGGCTTCTCGAGGTCGGTTCCAAGTGCGCAAGTGGCCTTGAACAATGTGAATATTAGCCTGTTCGTCCCTTGCTCATACACATGAAAAATGCGCGCGTACCTTCGTTACACGTCGTGATAATGCAATCCTGTTCGAATGCGACACCACTCAGTGGATGATCATCTATCTTCTTG
The DNA here is from genome assembly GCF_001642475.1 of Fonsecaea monophora. Taxonomy (NCBI): domain Eukaryota; kingdom Fungi; phylum Ascomycota; class Eurotiomycetes; order Chaetothyriales; family Herpotrichiellaceae; genus Fonsecaea; species Fonsecaea monophora. The sequence continues at coordinate 44,663 of NW_019174009.1, forward strand.
GACTGTCAATTGAATGTCAGTAGCCGTACCGTGCAAAACTCTTGTCTGGCCGCATCTTTGCAGACCTACCATTACGGGGGGTAGTTGAGCCGTCCTTGCTCGGGGTTCAACAGCGTGGTTGAGAAATTCGGATTCGTCGACAGTGTCAGGTTGGACGAAACTTCCAGTCCGGTTTGAATCGGATCTGATTCGGTTCACGATACTTGTGCTCTCCGTCCGTTGTCGAAGGAGCGAGATCGAGGGAGATGAGATGCTCCCTCTAGTCCTAGCTGTCGCCTGTGTTCTGTGTAAGCATGCTGTCAAATCAACTTTGGGGTTTCATGGTAATCAGCTTACCCCTTTCGGACGATGAAGCATGCCAACACTAAAATCCCAAAGGAGGAGCTTGCAGTCATCGCCCACACTGCCAAAACGATATGTTCTCTCGTCGCAACGCCATGGATCGAAGGCAACAGCCGTTACCCACGAATCATGTCCAGGACATCGAGCAATAATCTGACGTTCGGGTAGCGACCAAATAGTGACGAGGTCGTCTTGGCCTCCAGTGAGCACGTATTTGCCATCAGGCGACCAGCATACGCATGTGAACCCGCCGTAATAAGAAGAGTATATATCGGTCAGCCTGTGTAACATTAGTCTCACAAATCCTGAAAGGCAATGTGAGGAGTGATTGATTCCTCTGTGTACCTTTCTTGAGGATAATCTATTATCCGAAGATAACCATCATCGCCGACTACAGCGAGATGTTTATTGTCCGGCGAAAAGGAAAAGTCGGTGATGTTCTGGTTGGAAATTCGCCAGCAAGCTACTGGATTGGCCTTTTGATTTGACGAGTTCACACTTTTGCTGATGACCAATGTGGACTGATCTTCATCTGGGATACTGATCGCTTCATCTACCAGCTCTTCCGAGACAAAGGGTGCATCTTCCTTCTCTTTGTCGTATACGATGAGTGTTCCGTCCATATGAGCCGCTAGGAAAAGATTCTCCGATCCAGGTATCCATCTAATCGTGGAAACGGCCGAGTTGTTGATGATCCCATTCTTGTTGATGCGTGCATACTTTTGCGATATTGGCTCATACCAGATAATATCGCTTGCAGAAGAACCCATAACAACGTCCATGTGCGTCGAATGCTTGGTCATGCTATTGACATCGTGACACAACATGTGAGCCTGCAGCGACCGATTAGTTGATACCAACACTGGCAATGGGATCGCAATGAGCTCCGCAAGCATAACATGGTGTTGATGACGAGACAGTCACTTGCCTTGGTGAAGAGAATTTTGGTCATTGGGTCCTGTTTGGACCCTGAAGACAGATCCAGCCACTGAAAAGCCCGGTTGATGTTGACAAATGCAAAGGTCCCTCGCTGATCTCGTTCCTGAAGTTTCTTTGGGAGAGATTCGTGGGGAATGACGCGAGAGACGAATGAGGAATTGCTCTTAATAATGTTGTTCTTGGGTTTTCGTCTCTTGAGACCATCTCTGCTGATGACGGGAGAGAGAGCAGCATTCCCTTCACCGAAGGCTTTCACGGTACTCGACTTATTGCTTCCATTTTGTGATGTCGCAAGGTTGCTACTATCGCTGCCCGTCTCTATTGATATCCTCGGCTCTTTCTCCACTTCTTTGATTTCTTTCAACTCCCTTGCGTCCTTGAGCTCCTTGGACTCTTTTGTTTCCTTTGAATTGTTTAATCCCAAAGTTCTCCAGCGCAAAAGACTGCTCGTCGCGGTAGTGGTTCTGTAGAGGTCTGGAGTGATTTGTTTCGGGCTAAGCGATACTAGAGACAATTTAACACCACTGGTGGGGGGAGCAACGTTGGTCGCGAGGGGATTGGGATTGACGATGGGAGCTTCAGAAGGATGTGGTGGAGGGGTAGCGAGTTGTAGGTCGTCTCGTAAAACATATGTGCCTGCTCGTCTGTTACTAGATGTGTCGGTGGCAAAGGGGAGAATCGTAGCTACCTTCGCCAGCCTGAAATGTGTATTCGGGCCCTTCGCGAATGGTCAGGGTATTCGCAGTTTCAAGGGTTGTCGCGATTAAGCCACTGTTGATGGGATACCGCGGTGGTGGGGGAATCGCACTGCGCAGGAGCTATCAGCGGAAGCCAGGAGAATACGCAATGAGATCTCGAACGTACAACATGGTAGCCGAACACGAGCGCAAGAGATTCTATCACCGGCGCAAAAAGTGTCAAGGAAAGGAGAAGAAGGTACCGCGCAAGGCGAGGAGGTTGCAGTTGTACGAGGAGGAGAGTAGAAAATGCTGGGAATGGTGGAAGTGGAGGATTGAGTTTCGAGTTCAATCGTGACATCGAACGGGTTTGGGGGAGGCGGCAGGTCAAGGGGCCTGCCGACTTAACCCACTAACCTCTTCTCCGGGTTATCCCTCGAGGATTCAGTGGGTCTCGACCTTCTGATGCGGGGACCGTTGCGTTCGCCGACCACAATTCAGCCGAAACTGTTGATTGTCGCCGCAGCTGCCGGCGCCGCCATAATCAAATCATCTCAGAGTGTAGCGAGACACTAAATGCCAGATATATGCGCCGGGCTCTGCCGCAGTACAAAGCCTTGGGTTATGGCAGGACGATGTGATCCTTCACCCTCCGAGTATAGTTGCTCGAGTCTCTTTCCGCACAAGGTTGTTGACGGTTTGCGACCTCCTGATCAAAGATTCCAAGTAGCGAGTCAGTGTCTTGGAGGAAATCAGATATCATCGGGCCACTTCATAACAGCCAGCTCTTCCCTTAGTATACCCGTCAGTTCCTGGCTTACAGCCTCGAGGTCTTCCCGAATTTTCTGTGTATCTCTGTCCTCGTCCTGAATATCACTCTCGCCCTCCTCTTCCTCTTCTGGATGACGTTCAATTCCGTTGGTCATCTGCGCATGCTCTTGAGACGACTCAGGACCATTCTCAAGGGACGGTTTCTGCTTCGGTTCGGGCCCTGTCACAGCCAGCAGCACATGATCCGCAACAGGCGCTATGACAGAGATGGCTCCCATGTTTTGTGCCTCAACCACTAGAACATCCTCCGACGCGACCGTGTAAGCTGCAGTCATGGTGGTAGATTGAGTGCGCATAGCTTTGATCGATGGCGTGGTATCCCTGTAGGCATATGCGAGTATTGATCCGTTCAGAGCAGAGACCATGAGGGAAGAGACATTTTCACTCCAATGTAGGGCTTCTCGTAACAGCGAAGATAAGCGATCAGAGTCCAGCAAACAGACTTGGGTCATCTTGAATCGTGAAAGTAGAGCTGTTGTGGGTCTGGCGTTGGGTAGGGAAGTTCTCGAACGCAACCAGCGGAAATACTCGAACTGGATCACCCAGGCGCGCCCAGCGATGAAGTTGCAGAACATGCTTGGCAGCCTGGACTGCCCCAGCCTCCAGGTGCATCGAACGTCATCCGGGTCAATTATATTATTTTCACCTACCACATTATAGGTTCATACCTACATACCTAGTAATACTATAATAAGCCACCACCACAACGACTGGCTGGGCATTAGTGCTGTACGTTTGTTAGTGATGAAACATGGCACTGTCAAAGTCAATGCAGCAAACGTAGACCACTTCTCTTGTACCACCAAGCAAAGGTAGGGGTATATCTACAAAGTGATCAGAATGATGTTCGGATTCTAATACAGCTTTTGATGCAGCTACATGATGCCAGAAGTCAATTCTATATTTACCCCTGGCTGGGTTCAACTCTGGTGACATGGTTACAACCTTGGTCCAGGTTTCTGGATTTGAAGCGTGCCTTTCGAGGCCTGCGATATTTGACGACTCTTGTCGAATTCACGCACCACTATCTCACATCGAACTTCCCTGCAGAGTTGTTTTCTCCTATCTGGTGACAGTTTCTCGGCAAATACCAGTCCGCTGGCTCTTTCGACCGCTTCAAGAGGAACTTCGAAATCACTCAAGCTCTTGGAGTTGGGTATCTCAGCGTTGGGCAAGACGAAAGCGCCGAGGGCCACAGGTCCATTTGGGCTTTGGGCTGCCTCCTCAGCGAAGATGACTTTGAAAAAGTGGGTGGGCACGGCGACATTTGGGGGATTGCCAATCACTTCGTAAGAAACCCTCCATTTCCCATCCCGTTCGTCTTTTTTGGGCAAGTACAAGGGACCAGTTACCACTCGTACACTGGGGAATCTCTTAACCAGATCTCGACAGAATTCCTCAAAATGAGCCCAGTAATCTCGATTGAACCCCTCTCCAACTTGTGGGCACATATTGCTTAAGACGAATGTGGAATCCATGGCCTCTTGTGACCATTTCGCATCTGCTGCTGGAACCTGATGCCCCCTGTCGTACCCGCTGCGAAAGTAATCGGAAAGTTTTGCTCGAAACATTGGCGGAATCGATAGATCCTCGTAAAACACGCTGTTCCGTCGAGATCCGTTGTTCAGCAGCAGAGACTGCGCCGTGAAATGTTCTGCTACCCAATGAGGGTTCCGAGTGAACCTGTTAAAGGCAGAGAGATGAGAGGGTGTGGTCAAGGTATCGGCAATGGGGCCAGGAAATCCATAGCGGAGGATGCCAGAGGGATCGACGGGCGGGATGATGGCAGGAGAAGGAGGTTGGACCGGTACAGCAACTGGTACTGGGACTGGGACAGGGACCGGAGTGAGAGTTGAGGGTGCAGGTATTGTTGGTGTCTGATTCAATGTCCCAGTCGGTATAGTCTCATCTTTTCGGTGGCCAGGAAATAGTAAAGCCGTCAGCGACGCGCCTGCAAATGCAGACGTCGCTGCTATGATAGCAATAGTAGTTTTGGACATGTACAGTTGTTGGCAGGCAATGTTGAAATCGTGCCATAAACAAACGCGTCTCTCAGATCGCAGAGATGGACTTTTGAGAGGAAAAGTTGAAACTGTTGGTTAGCATTGTGCTGTAGAGGCCAATCGGCAACGAGATCATAGGTGCCGCTCGCCAGATCTGCGTACCCCTGCGTTTGGCCCCGAGCGTGGTGGATTCCTGTACTCGCAGCTGAAGATGACAAGACCTGGGCCAGCCCCGACTGCATGGATGATTTAGGCGGCCCATGATTCGCACCTCTCTCGCCCCGAGTTTCAACTAAACCCTATAGGTGCGTAGTCTTAAGGTCCTCTAAAGAAGTCCTGGAATGTTCGTCATCCCACTTGCTGTAACTGCGCTCGCGCCTCCTAATAAGGAGATACTTTCTCCAACCCGACATTCTGCGTTTCTCTTTCCAGCTTCGACTCTTCCTAAGGGACTTCAAGTATAGCATGAGCAATCTCTTACAACACTAACAGATCACATTGTACCGTACAATGCTATATTTTTGACCCTGCAACTCAAGAGGAGAGAATACGCGCAAGATGGCAGTCGACAATGATACCAGAGGCTGGATTATGACATGCATCAGCGGCATTGGTAGACTGCAGATTTCTCCCAGACTGGACCTCAACGGAAACTAATTCTGTGTCTTCATAGCATGTGTTATCGGCTCGTCGATCATCTGCATCGATATTGTAGCACGCCAGTTTCCAGTCTGGCGACACTTTTCGATATCCGAGAGTGATGGGTTTCTCTCTGCATCACTAAGCCTCAGCTTCGGGGTCATGGTACGTATGTTCTGGGTACTCAGCGATCTCCCGGTTGACCGCAAAACAGTTGTTCTCCGCCCTGTACTCGATGCTTCCTCAGTCGAAGACGTATTTCAAAGACGCGGGCTATTCGGCACGGGCAGCATCATACCTCCTGATTGGGTTGTTTTTGGCAGGTGTCATAGGCATTCAGATCTTCTCCCGCGCCCTGCATCATTTTATCCCATCACACGTTGTGGACTGCGATCATACTCACGACGAGGAGGAGGCCAAGAATCCCGAAGAAATGTCAGAACATGCGCAGGACGATGAACATACCAATGGCCTCCCAATATCCAGAACCCACTCCAGGCCGACGGAAGAGGAGGATGAGGATACACCTTTACTCTCACGAACCACAAGCGTTAGCCCCAAAAAGCCGCAGCATGAAAGGACAGAGGAGGAGGGATCAGCTCGCCAGCCTACATATCACACTGCACAGACCCACCGAAGGTCGTCGGCGATGTCTAGAACACTCTCGAGGACACTTTCGAAATACGTCGGGGGTCAGAAGGACAATTGCGACGAGAACGGCCCGTGCATGGGATTTTCGGACCCATGCGGCCAGGACTGCTTCAAGGCTGTACACAGGCGAGGCTCTGTGTTACCAGGACACGGCCCTTTCTTGCGCTCACCCACGTGGCGCAGCGGCACGACTGAAGCACGCGGCGGGTCGACGCTGGGAGAAATCGAAGAGAATCCATTGTCAAATGGGTCGACTCTAGGGCGTCATCCGACTGAGGACGCCGATACGGGGAGCTTGAAGCCGGAGTTGCACCGCACAAGGTCGTCAACACACCACTTCCACCATCCTCCCCACCAACATGCAAGCGTAGAGGGGTCCGAACGTCGGCTGTCAGAGCATTCACACGCTGGTGGATACGAACATCACCATCATGTTCCCACTAATGCATTCATGTCAATTGGTCTGCAGACTTCGTTAGCCATCGCATTGCACAAGGCACCGGAAGGCTTCATTACGTACGCCACCAATCACGCCAATCCTCAGCTTGGTTTTGCCGTTTTCATGGCATTGTTCATCCACAACATCACGGAAGGCTTCGCCATGTCCCTACCTCTATACCTCGCTCTTGGCTCCAGATTCAAAGCCATAGCGTGGTCGTCCTTCTTGGGTGGTATTTCACAACCACTCGGAGCTGCCGTTGCAGCATTGTGGTTTAAGCTCGCCAACAAGAGTAGCCTGGGTGCTCCAACTGAAGGGGTATATGGTGGCATGTTTGCCGTCACGTCGGGCGTCATGACCAGCGTCGCGTTGTCACTGTTCTCGGAAAGCCTGCAGCTCAGTCACAACAAGAACATTTGCATTGCCTTTGCTTTTTTGGGTATGGGTATTTTGGGCTTGAGCTTTGCGCTTACGGCGAAATAGATTCCTTGGGGAACTAAGAGCTGTCCAGTCAGTTCATCTTTAATCTCTGTATAATGCATCAATGAGTAATGACCAAAAACAATGAGGGCGTATTGGCGAATAGATCCCCAAAAAGAGTCACACGGTGGTTGGCCACATTTCAACCTCATCACCATCAACCTCTGGCGGTGAAACAGGCGGCGTGGACAACAACAACATCAGCTTACAGATGTACTCGGGAAAGATGTTTCCTCACTCAGCACATATGTTATCACAGATGACGATCTGTCGATGACTTTTATCCAGGCTTCCGTCATGCACCTTTGGTCGTACAACTTCAGCCTTGGAATGCCGAGCACGTGAGGATAAATTCAGGGAGAGGAAATGCGCCGAAAGAGGCTAGCGTGTGGATCTGTCTTGTCCGCCGAGCCGCCTTGTCGCCTTGCATATCACGGCCACACGGCCTTATTGCAGCTGGTTTATCAAACCACTGCTTGTCGATCCACTTAGTTATCACTCCGTCTCCCTAGATCGCAGGCTGCATCACTCAGATCTTACCAGCAACACACCGACTTGGCCCAGATTCAACATCCCACATACAGTGTTGCCTTTTACCAAGTTCAATGACTCATGACCAAGTCCAATCACTCCTCACCTTCAGACCCCTGACGGCGTCTGCGCCTCTGGTTGCCTGGAATCCTTCGCAGGCATCAGTCTCCTTCTCCGGCACAATTCATCAACACTCCGAGCAGCAGCTTAGCAGCGTCAGTCAATGGACAGTAGAAACGATTCCAATTCATCTAGAGGTAATACCAGTTTGAGGAATTTCCGCCGTGAGTCAAGGTCCAATCCACTTGTGAGCCGGTGAGTTTTGTAGGCAACAGAAATCCTTCAAATGGTTGTCCGTCAAAGCTTGTCCGCCACAGGCGCTTCGTCGAAAATTGTATAAACCTGCCACCGCCGTCTTCAATCCGACTCGTAAAATCTCCCCTCAATCCATTCCACATTGCCCTTGTCAGCCCTTCAGTCGTGCCTTTTTACCTTTTCTGCTTCTCTTTCTCCAGCCGTCACGATGTCTAAATCCGAGCAAGCCGCCTCCAAAGCTGGAGAGCGTGACGAAAACAGCAAACCTAAGGCTGAAGAGCCGAATCAGAAGAAGGAGGAGCAGGTGACGGAAGACAAGCCCAAGGGACCACCGGTAGCTAAGGGAAGTATCAACGAGGCCAAGGCGCTGTATTCGAAGAAGGATCAGGATGGAAAGGACCAATGGGTGACGGAAGAGCCTGTCGACGTTGTCGAGGCCGCCGAGAACGAAGAGACTGCCAAATTTGCCTTTTTGGTCCGCAAACAGAAAAGCTACGACAGCCGCAAGGTGAGTTGGCGGGTTTGTTTGTCGTCTGACCACCACCCTCGTCAACAAATCTCGGGGCATGTTGAATAGAACGATCGCTCACACAAGGCTGCAGAAATACGACATCCACTCGATCATTGTCCAAAGTCCTTGGCTCAAGAAGTCATTGGGTGTCATTCTCGAAGATTATCCCGGTATCACGACCAATCTCGACCGACTTGTCTTTCGCGCCCCATTTCACCCATTCGTGCATCGATGGGATAAGCTCACGTCGCTCCTCGAGGAGGACAACTTTGAGGAGGATATCGCCCGGGCTCACCTCAAGCTCTTCCGTGACACTCTGTTCGAGGAACTCGAGAACGCCATCGCTGCCAAAATCGACCTGGTCAAGAACGAGGTCGTCACCTTTGAATACCTCTGGACAATTTTTGAGCCTCAAACACTAGTGTACAGCATGTCGGATGGTAAGGAGTGTGTCTTCAAGCTCAACTCCTCAAGCAGAGTGACGGACTCGAGGCGCGGACTCGAACTTTTGCAACTGGAGGTCTGGTCCGTCGACTGGGACGGCGACAAGTTCGGACAGCACGTCACCTACCTGTCAAATTACGAGTTCCCCGGCACCACACCCATCACCTCCCTTCAAGCATACCCGCTGAAATTCCATCCCGAAAAAGAGCAGCTGATGCTCCGACTTGTGGCGCGAGGAAAGCTCTTTGAGCGCCTCGCGGGATACCATTACAAAGCATATCGAGGAGTTGCTCTTGGATATGGCCGTTGTGGGATGATCCGACACAATGTCGAATCCCGAATCATCATCGACTGCGATGCGCACAACCGGTTTCTGCCCAACAACGCCGTGTACTTCAACTCGCTGTTCAAGTCCACCAACCAAATTAACGGCCTATTGTCAGACGAGTCTGAGGAACAATCAGAACAATTCGATTTCGACGGCTTCTTGGACAACGAGTCAGACTACCTTGCTACGCCGGACTCGGGTGACGATGCGTGCAGCCCCAAGCATCGTCCGCTCACCATGGAAGAACTGCTCCTCGCCGTGCCATACGTGCGAGGTTATGCGCTGAAAACCAAGAAATGGGTAAGTCAACACGCGAGTTGAACCGATGGCTCTGATAGTCTTCGTCCAGCCGTCCATCTCCTCTTTCATCCCCCGTTCCTGATACACAGGTCCTTCCTTCAATGCTAATGGAGGTTGTGAAACAATGTAGCTCTGGTTCTATGTCGATCAGGTCGAGGAAATCAAGTTTGCCGACAACGCTTTCGCATCGCTAGTGCTGCCCAAGGAACAAAAGTCGTTGATCCGCGCATTCGTCGAGTCTCAAGTCAAGTACAAGGACGACTTTGACGATGTCATTACAGGAAAAGGCCGTGGCATGATCATGCTTCTTGCTGGCCCTCCTGGGGTGGGAAAGACTTTGACGAGCGAGAGCGTTGCCGAAGACATGCGGGTGCCTCTGTAAGTTTAACGCCTTTGCGGCATCACAGGAGAGAAAACAAGGTCATTCGCAGGGAGCCCAGAGCTAACACGAGACTTAGCTACATGATGTCCGCCGGAGATCTGGGGCTGGATCCCTCTGGGATTGAAGAGTCGCTCAACCTGGTGCTTGACATGGTCAGCAAGTGGAATGCAGTGTTGCTGCTAGACGAAGCCGACGTCTTTCTCGAGGCAAGAAGCTCCAATGACCTCGAGAGGAACAAGATGGTGTCAATCTTCCTCCGTGTGCTGGTAAGTAGGCAACTCCGCCCCCAACGCTGCTCCCCTGGCACCCAGCCGACCCCATCATCCCCTCGCTCGGGCGCCATTGTGTTTCTTGAGAAACCGGTGTCAGCGCATTTGCCTGGCCAGGAAAACTTGAAAGTCCTAGACGAGCAGATCTTCGGTTTTCTTTACCAAGACGCGTGCGCCTTGGTTGTCCAACTCGGGCTGCGGGATTTGGGGTCCGCCGCACTTGTTTTGCACAACCCACCACAAAGCACCGGACATGCATTTTCTTGCATTTCACCGTTATTTCTGAGACATGCAGGCTGATCAGATGGACAACGCTGACGGAATTGGCAGGAATACTATGAGGGCGTGTTGTTCTTGACGACCAACCGGATCACGAACATTGACGAAGCATTCCACAGCCGCATTCATGTGACGGTCAACTACCCGAGCCTGTCAGTCGAGTCTCGCCGTCACATCTGGCAGACCTTTTTGGGGGCGGATCACCCGGTGAGCGGAAAAGACCTGGAGCGCCTCGCCCGGGTGGAGCTGAACGGGCGACAAATCAAGAACATTTTGAAGACGGTAGGTTCTTCCGCTTTTTCTCTTCGCAAACACAGGAAGAATGGGAAGACCCACCGCCCAAAAAATGGACGCAGATGGAGGATAAGTTTTCATTTTTGAAGGCCGGGAGTCATTTCTCGTTGTCCGATCAGAAATATCTGCCCTTTCCATTCTCATGGTTTTTCTCCCTTCCGTGAATCCGAATGATGCTAATACCTAGCCTACCTGCAGTCGCAAATGTTGGCACGAAGCGAGGGCACCACCAGCAGCAGCAGCAACCAGGAACCCACCAAGGGTGCGCAACGTGGACCAAAGGTGGAGTTGCGCCACATCGAGACGATCCTGGCCATTGAGCAGCGAGGCACGTCATGGCAGCCGTAAGGGTGATTGGGCACCAAGGGTTGAACGAGGTGCTACCTCTAGACAGGCACTCGTTGCCTTTGCATGGGCCCGAGTGAGGACTTGTGGAGGCGACGGTACCCAGTCATGGTGTGTGGTAGTATGGAAGAAAACCCTGGCAAGTGTGTGGTAAGGCGACCGGGATAAGGGACAGAATTAAGCGAACGGACTCAAGGTGTCTACTGGATACGAGCCGTACTTGACATGATGGAGTTTTGGGACGGGAAACTTTACTAGTACTAGCAGTGAGCAATGCAAACAATGACTAGGTACTACGACAAGGTAACTGGACCAAGGTCGAGCGGATGCAAAGCTTTGTGTCTACTACCACCACTACCCATGCACCCATGCACACATGTGTAAGCACCGAGTAGAGCAGGTACTTAGATGTAGGTACCCACGGTGCCACGGCACCCAGCGTACTGTAGCTAGGTGGGCACTGGATAGATGTACTGGAAGGTCAGTTAGTGGCATACGAGCTCTGACAACTTGACAAAAGGCACAAAGCGAGAGAGAGGTAGGCATCCACACTCCATCCTCCGAACTTGCATGCTGCATGCATGCATGCTACGGTGCGCGCCCTGCACTGCACCCTGGAACTGAGACATTGCTAGGAAAAGTGGCGAAGATGCATGCAAGAGGCAAAGAAAGAGCCTCCAGCCTCTAACCTCTAGCAATATTCCCCAACCTCAAATCTCAGAAACAAGGAAAGACATTTATTATTTTTTCCATTTCAAGGCCTGCTGGCCTGGAGGGGATGACGATCCATGTCTTTCATAAACTATGAACATGGAGATGAGTACAGCTTCAAGTAGAGTGGCAGGGTCTCTCTCTCTCCACCCGGGAACTGGGAAGTCCAGTTGTCAAGGACCCGGAGAAATGTGGTGTGGAAGGGTGTGGTGTGACCACAAATTATTTCTTTTTTTTCTAAAAAAAACAAAAAACAAAAAATAAATTCCGGAAATATCACCGGGCTGACCTACAAAGTACGATAACAAGTACAAGTAAATGTGGTATATTTGCGTAAAGAGTTCCGTAGGAATTAAACAAAAACCGTACGAAAGATACCTACCTACCTAGCTTACCTACAAATTACGAATGACGATTTCACAAGTATCACTAAGTCAGATGAATTAGATTTGTGCAAAACAGCTGTGGTGCAGGCTATAGGGAGTGCGGGCTGAAAATCCCCCGGATGAGAGAAAGGGGGAAAGAGATGATCTTGAAGGGGTGGCGACTTGTGGATTGTGTAGGGTAGGTATTGTGGTTGAAGCTCGCAAGGGAACGAAATTCTTTCAGGTCCACCCAAGAACCTTGGTTTGCGGGGTGTGTGGTGGGAAGAAAAGCAAGAAAAACCTGGGAACGTGGGACATGGGTATACATACCTCGTACGTACTACATGAGTAAGGTACCAAGGTACTTACATGGGTTAGCATCGTATACTGGCAAGCTCTTATCCTATAGGAGGAGGAGGAACATGAGTGGGTCTTTCTAGCTTCAGCTGTGGATGGCGCGAATAGGCGAACCGCTTGTGGGTCCCCCGCTCTTTAATGTCCTTTTAATGCGAGGGCAACACTAACCCCGCCCAGGGCCTGTCGACGTCGGCGGATCTGAGGCTGAGGGGAGCAGGAGCCATGGAAAGGTGGTTCGAGGCAGGTTCTCTCAATGGGCGAGAGAGTGCCGCATTTGCCGTTACAACCCGGAGAATGGAGCCGTATATATTGATTGCTTTACACGGGCTGTTGGCTCGAGAGTCACTGGAGGGGGACGCCATGAGTGACCGAACAGTGTGTGCGCAATACCTAATGGAATAGTATGTGATTGCCCGTGTGCCAGTAGTAGAAGGGATTGAATCCTGTCTTACAACCATACTTTGTCCTCTGTCTCGTTCGCCCTCTCTTTTCTCTGTACGGAGATGAGTAACCGGGAGTCAGGAAATTTAATCCACGGTGGGTATCTGCCAGTCAGCACCTGCAGTCCACGATCACCATCATCATTACATCCTGACCTCACTTTGACGGGATGGATGTTTGGATGGATGAGTGAGTGATTAAGTAGGCAATGGGCCAGCGTATCCGAGCAGAGTACCTCGTACCAAGTGGAGAAAGAGAGAGGGGAAGAGACGGACAGAGAAAGCGAGCTGAATAGACTCAAGAGAGGTGTGAGTGTGTGTGTGGACTTTTGATCGGTCCAGGAATTGTATTACATCCGGTGCCATCCCAACTTGCACCTTGCATGCTTGCCGTGCTTGCCACCACCACCACTGCCAGGTACCAAGTCCAAGAGTCTGTGTTGAAGCTAGGAGTTTGCCCGCGTTCCATGGCCTCTTTCAACGTCCACTATCTCTACTCTCCTGTAACTAGAAAAACCAAATGCTTAGGGAAAAAAACTCCAAAGAAACAGGGAAAGATAGCTCCAAGATATGGTCATTGTCGCAGAGACGTCACTGCAGGACTTCAATGCGAAATATATATGTAAAAAGTACCCAGTATTGCCACTATGAATTACCACTTTGTATGTTTGAGAATGGAAAGAGGAGCCTTGGTCGTCAGTGAGCCCAGAAGCTGCCTGCCGCCAGTGCCGGTCATATGCCCATATTAAATTCCGTTTTCCCAATGCTTTCGTTTTTTCCCGGTTTTCCCCCTTCGCCGTTGCTGTGAGCTTTGTTGACAAATGTCATGTCGTCGTCGGTGATCGTCGATCGTTGATCAGTTTTCAAAATAAGTCGTGGTAGTGGTCAGGAAAATCATAACCCATTCATCAATCCCTTTTTGTGCACAATGCCTCTCCACACGTCACTCCGTTCCATGGCTTCTCAGCTTTCATCCCCGCTCCCTCACCTCAGAAAGCTTCGGACTGGGGGAGTAAGGAGAAAATCACTTTCGGTTCCAGTCACCCCAGGTCTGGGAGCAAGGAGCAGTGACGGTCTCAGTGATGTAGACAGATTCCGGCACGGCAGTGTAGGTGACCGTAGCGGTTTCAGTCTCGGTCTTGTAGACGGTGCTGTATGCAGTGGTCGTAGTGGGAACTGGAAATCAGAGTTAGTTTGAGTTCAAAGTTCCAAGGGTGCTCGAAATGTAGACTCACCAGTGATGGTGCTGTAGACAGGCTTGGTCTCAGTCACGGTAGCAGTGGAATAGACGGTGCTGTAGGCGGTGGTGGTGGTTGGCTGTTTACAAAATGGTCAGCATAGCTGCTCCCAAGAAGTTCCTTTGGAGGGGTAAATCTCACCTTGTACACCGTGGAGTAGGCAGTGGAGTAAGCAGTGGAGTAGACGGTGGAGTAAGCGGTGGTATAGACAGTCGAGTAGGCAGTCGAGTAGGCCGTCGAGTATTCAGTGGTAGTCACGTATTCGGTGGTGGGCACACAGGTGCTGGACCAGTCGTTCCAGGCACCATCTCTCTTAACGGCAGCAGCAGCGGCGCTGGCGACGAAGAGGGCAGCAGAGAAGAACTTCATTTTGATTGAGTTGGGTGATTGATGTGGGTTGTTTTAAAAACGAGGGAGATGGAGATTGTTTCGAAAGCGAAAGGCTGTGAGGGAAAGCGAAGGAAGATCTTTTGGAGTAGATCGTTTGCTTTGGACTGTGCTTGTTGGGCTGATGATGGAGGAAGAGAAAAGGCGATTGAACAACCTACCGTCATGTCTTTATATCCTTGACTGGCGAGGGCACAATGGGCAAAATAGCATGATGATGGCTGGGCTGCAATTCGTCCTGTCGCTGGGTTGGTTTCCTGGTTTCCATCGTCTCGCAGCTGACGATGGTACTGAAAGCGGAAATAGAGAGGAGCGGGGACTGTGAGTGGGCGGGCGGAGCAACACACTTGGCCAGTCTAAGAGAGGAGGCGAGGCGAGGACAGGACAGCACCAAGCTGGGGTGGGTAGTAAGGTGGGCCTATAGACAGCCCTGGACCTCTGCACGTCGTAAATGCTGGACGAATCCGCATGGACTGTCTGCATCTAGTCAGCCATTCAGCACTCGATGGGCCTCATGCATTGTGTCGACAAATATGGGACGGCAGTGAGGCAGAGGCCGTGCAGTACGTGCAGTGCAAAGTTTTCTGGCAGTTAAAGTCAAACTTTCGGTTTCTTGGAAGTGGTGAAAATAGCTGACGCTATACCAAAAGGGGAAGATTAGCGTGACTATTAGTGCAGTATTGGCCCGAGGCTTAGCCTGACGCTAGCTTCTCCCCGCAGGGTCGTGGACCAATAGGGTCTGTACGTTAGCGACCAGCCCCGTCTCCTGCCCGTTGTCTTTCCCGTGTAGATTTTCCCCCTTTTCACTCGCCATGTTTCGCAGGGGTTGCAGCCGCTAGGCCACGTTGAGCGCTATACGGGTTGTCCACTTGACAGCCGTCTCGTGTCCAGCCTCCTCGGGGTTTCAACGTCTCAACGTCTCAACGCCCAACAACGGCTGTCGTTCATGCCGTACCACGGGCTGGGTGTGCATTGGCGAGACTTGGTCTACGAGGTATTGTGCTCAATGCTCACTTGGTTCGACTTCTGAGCATGATATTGTCTGTCACCGCTATACCCTTTTTGGCTGACGGACCGCCGAAATTTACGTCATTGGGTCATCATTCGCAAGTACCTACCTCGTACACAGCTGGACAAGGAAGAAGCCGTGCTGAGGGTTTCAATATGGACATTGTCCGCGACGTATGGAATTACAACACCACACCACTCCAAAAGACAATCTTACGATCGAGTACCTGCACCGGAGCTCTACGAGGCAAGAGGTACGGAAGGATGTTGCCAGGTACCAGGTACCAAGACACCAACCACCTCCCAAAAATTGCATCATGTATGTAACTCGGTAATGAGTACTCGGTACATACATAGCAGTAATCTTGGTCAGTCTCACGCACTTGGTTGTCCAGGTTCCCCAAGCGAAAGGCCAATAATGCCAGCCCATTCTTTAATCCTTTTTCGCCAAGCAATACCCGCCTCAGCAGGATTCAGAGGCTTAGCCTACAGCTTAAAACCACAATCACCACACCACTGTCACCGCAGTCACCATTGCCACCTTATTTTTGATGCACGTCCCTCTCCAAGTATTTTCTCGGGGTTGGTTACAAAACCCCCCAATGGTCATTTGAAAATATCTTACTCTTACAATACTCGAGTACAGTTAGGGCAAAGGACCCCATGTTCTCGGCCTGTCCTTCCGGGGTAACGTCACCAATAAGACATTCCGGCATCTTCCTGCATGTCTGCACGCCAGGCACCGTGGATCATCACCATGTCTGACTTTTGTTCCATTGTTCCCTCTCCCTCTCCCCGAATCGCATCGAGGCTGGTGGCCCATCGAGAAACCAAAACCGGGCAGAGTTGGCCAGGCCGGCCATGGGGTCTGTGGACGGGTCAACATTTCCAGACACAAACATCGACAGGCAGGATTTGCTTCCCTGAGCCCCATCCGACCGACCCCTCCCGCGTCCTTCAAATCCCTCCAAATCTCTCCTCCTACCTACCTCGTACATACGCCCTGTTTGTCATTGTTTATTTTTCGGGACCATGGGGCTGGCTGGGCTGGCTAAGACCGGCTATTTTCTGTCAAATAAAGAACCCTAAGCGAACTCCTCCCACATGCTCGGAGGTCTCGGCTGCCGTGGCTTTTTCAACTTGTAAGAGGAAGTTGGCACAACGTCAGTCATCCTAGCTACCAACGGCCACAACACGGTGTACTCCGTAGGTATTGTTGCTCCAAAATCTGACCCAATGCATTGTCCTGTGTTGTGTCAGGACATACTCGAACCTTCCATGTGGTGCCTTGTGCCTCGCTGTGCCGCCCGTAGTCTAATGTTGACTACCACCTCATAAGGCTGCGGGACTGTCACCAACTCCGCTCGTCCAACCCCTCAGACCACGCGGTGAGACTGACTGAACCATACATGCACCTACAGACACACGCCAAGAGGGGGGGCTGTTCAGCCCTCTGTACCTCGTAAAACACAATGCTCCCAGGATGAAACGGATCACGCTGAGCAGAACACAAATCGACATGGCTGGACGGACAACCAGAAGCATGTCACATTGGTTTTTCCGGCACGTTTATGCAGTGGGCTTTCGGGATTCGTGATGCCTAGTGAAAAGAGCCCAGGTCTTGATCTCCCCGTACACCTTGCGTCTGCGACGTTCTTGTCTCCGTCCATGCTTGTGCGGGTGGTGGCAGGGAGGGAACGAGAACAATATCTCGTGCACAGCAGAAGGGGAGACTAGGTGCAAAGTCCGTGGGTTTCGTTCAATCTATTGAGATCGTCGAGTGGACGGACATGCCATTCCTCAGGGACGACGGTGTCTCGAGCTAAGCAAACGAGTACGAATATCCGCCATGACCGAAAAGTCTTGGGTACCTTTCTTCTTCATCGATCTATCCCAGAACATTCCCACCACTACTTGGGAAAAATCCCTTTTCAAGATTTCCTGGCCCCCCTCCCCAATGAGACTGATCACGCAGTGGTGTTGATTACAGCCCCCTTTCCTTTTCCCTTTGCCAAAATCTCCCATCATCGTCGAGTTCACATCACATCAGATCAGCTCAGATTATACCCGCCACCATGACAAAAAAAAAGGGACCAAAAGTATACCCGAGTGCCAACCAAAAACCCCGCATCTCTTAACTCGCAGGTGAGTTATTTGCATCTCACTGCTCACTCGCGAGCTCAAAGAGCGCAATCGTCTCACAAAAGTTTGCCTTGTTGACGCTGTACGGCACGAGGTCGCTGCCCTCGTAACTAATCATGAACTGGGACCCCTTTGTGCTCAGGGCCCAGAGGTAAATGTCGGTCGAGTTGCGGAAGTCGACCATGCGCTCCTGGCAGCTCTCCGTGCCCAGACAGGCCTGCGTGTTCCAGTTCTCGAAAAAGTTGTACAGCCCGCCGCCGTACATGAAGATGGAACTCGAGTTAACGAACCGCACCGCCCAGGTGCGCGCGCAGTTGGCCTGCACGCAGTCCGAAAAGTCCGGGTCGTGCCACGACGGCTGCGGCGTAAAGGGCACCAGCGCGTTTGGGTTGCCCTGGAAGTACGCCGTCTCGTGCTGGATGTGGCCCATGAAGACGTCCTTCGCATTGACGAATTGGTAGTCGTACATGACCGAGTGTTCGGCCGCCGTGCCGTACAGCCATACAGGGCCTTGGGATTCAATGAGGAAACCACTGCCGAGAAACAATCCAGGTCAGTCAAACACTCTTTTCTTACTTTTGCATTCGTGACTCGTCCGAAAACGGCCCTTCTGTCAACTCACCCTTTGTTGAAGATATAAATCTGCTGCCGGTCCGCCATATCCAACTCGTGGTCCGCTACCCATCCCCACGTGTTTTCAAAATACCCGTCCGCCTGGCTCGTGACGTGTAACAACAAAAATGCGCCGATGCACTTGGTCAAGACCGGATTCGTCCCCGCGATCGGTGTCGCCGGAGTCTTGAGACAGATGTCCTGTTGTAAGTCTGTCCCTGCCGATCCACCAATGCGCCAGTGAGCATCCCACATGCCCGCCAACGCCGGTCCAGCGGCCTTGATGTTCCACTCGATTATAATGGCGCCTGGACACGGGCCCTTGACCTCGAACATGAGGTCGGAGATTTCGACCGTGCCGACTTCTCCAGGATTGCCGATTTTCCACATCGGCTTCGGGTTGAATTCGTCGCCGAAGAGCGGGCCCGTCGCCATGACGATGCTCAACAATTCGCCAGTGATCTTGACGTCCGCCGGAACATTGACGGTCGAGGTGACGATGTAAGCTCCCCTGTCAAAGTAGACGATTTTGCCCGTGATATGGGCGAGGTTGAAGAGTGCCTGCATCGCAACCGTGTCATCTGATGAGAAGCAAATGTTAGACAAAAGATAGAGAGGCATCTTTCAGCAATGACAACAAAGACACACCTGTAGACCCATCACCCACGAGTCCGTTTGCTTTGGCGCTGAGGAACCCCGTATCCCATTGAAGGTTCTCGTATTGTGGTTTGACGCGGTACACGTATTGCCCATTGCTGTCGACCAGCGAGGACGGGCGAGGGATCGGGGCGAGGGCCCGCTGAATGGTCGTTTCTTGTGCAGTGTAGGCCGTCTGGCTGGCATTCTGGTAAGAGCAAGTCGTGCCGTTGAAGTACTGGCCATTCAGCGCCCGGCCCGCCGTTGTCCAGGCGTTTCCTTGCGCCCAGAGCTCGACAAACTGTTGGCCGGCGAGGATCGTCCTCGCTTGAGTGCCACCAGCGGCAGAGATGGCGACCCCGCTGCCGGTGAAGTCGACTCGCTCGATGACCAATGTCCCCGCGGCCTGGGGCGAGCTGAAACCCGGGGCATAGGGGGTGAGGATGCCCTGAGTCGCGGATATCGTGCTGTCAAGCAAGACCAAAGAGCCTACGGCGAGGTTGGAAAACCCGCCACTGGTCATGTCGATGCCGACATCGGAATTTGTGATGGTGATCTGAGTGAACAACCACACCCAGTCGAAATTCATCTTGATCGCCGTCGAGCAGCCGTCGAATTGGATCTTTCGCGTCGTGAACTGCTGGTTTCCCAGGTACGCCCCGATGGCGCCGCCCGTGATGACCATGTCGGAGAAGAAACCTCCCGATCCGTTTTCCATGTAGATGCCCTGTTGCTGGTTGTTGACCACGTCCTTGGACACCATGTTGATGACAATGTTCTGCATGCTCGTGGCCTGGGCCACCTGCCAGTGGATGCCTGCCGTTTTTAAGGGTGCGCTTGTCATGTCGATGATGAAGTTGCGAATCTGCCGGTAAAAGTTGTTTTGGTTGGCATACCACTCGGCACCGCTGCCGGACGGGATGTAGATGTCTGCGTCAAAGACGGCCAATCCCACGATATTGGTGAAATTGGAACTGACTCGGATGGTGGGTGGGTTGACGGCGTCGCCCACCATCTGCGTGAAGTAGTACATGATCAAAGGTTTCGAGACGTTATAGATTCCTGGTGGGAAATAGACCAGTCCCGGTGTCACTGTCGAAGACTGGCAAAACGACCCGTATGTAGCATTGCCTCCGCCACAGCGAGTCCCAGGAGCAGCAATGGCTCGGTTGATAGCGTCAGTATCGTCGTGGAGACCGTCTCCTATAGACAATGTGAGTATACCTTCGTAGTCTCTGACCCATCAAGACTCACCGACAGCGCCATAGTCTTTGACATTTCGAAAAACCGGATAATTGGGGTCTTGAAACGTGACTTTACCCACATGAGGCTTGTTGGCGAGCCAGTAGGTCGACTGTTGCGCCGCCGCCGACTTGATGAGGACTGAAAGGTGTAGGAGGGCGAGGAAGAGTGCAGGAAGAGGAGAATACATCTTTGCGCAACACAGGGCTTTCCACCGATACCCGGATGCTCTGAGATACTTCAGGACGAATATATGCTGAAGGTAAGATGTCCGATACTGTTGGAAAGAAAAGACTCATGACACGAGTACACGAGTCGATTTGAGGCTGGCCTGTGACGCGAACTGAATCCCAAGACCGCGAGGAATGTACTTGGCTGGAATGTGGCTTTTTGAGACAACAAATTCCATCGGGTAGAACATAAGGAATTGCCAGCTTGCCCAAGACGCCCAGTTTCCTCATCGAATGCCTGATTTTCGCAATTCCCGCAGTTGTAGCTCTCCAGCCTGTCTAAAGAATGAGGGTAGTCACTCTTCTCCTGGTTGCTGTCAGCACAATGATCCAGAGCACCTCAGCGCTTGCACTGGACCGAAATAATGACAGGTACGTTGGCATGCCCGATCTCACCGATCACCTGTCGCAAGACTGACCCGCGATACAGCCCGGTTGGCGTCCACGTCCTAGACCACAGCCTCAGCCCGATCCCAATCAAAAGTGGCGACGAAGGCAGCGCCATCTGCAATCAATGCACCAACGATCCAGTGATATGTTGTCCTGTCGAATGTCAGAGCGACGGTATCTGTCCGAAAATCGCGGTTAAGAATGCAAATTGGTAAGAGTGTCCTTCTGACGGAATTTGCTTTCAGGTTTCTGACACATTTCAACAGGCTTATCGACGGCAGGAAGATCACCAGTAACTCGAAGAAGCATTGAGTTCTGGAGTTTGAGGACCTCGAGGAAGCCGGCAAGGTGCTTTGAACAAGAAGCTGACAACCTCTAATGTCGAACGACGTTCCTGGGACAAGGGCTCTGCTTCTGAAGAACTTTGTAAGAACAAGAGAATAAATCCATAGTCTGTGATGTCATGCTTGGTCAAAGTGAGATGCATCTGAAAGAATACAAGATTGCAAACAATTGTATATTACATATTGTATTGGGATATCACCAGCACGAAGCAATCCCTAAACACCGTGCCTGCTCGTCAGATTCGTTCGGTCGATTTCTTTCCCCCACCCACCGTGGTAGTAGCCTGATTCCGATCAGCACATTGGATTACTCGTGAGAAGCGCCGATGTCTATATTGTGGTACTTTCGGTTCATTCTCCGTAGGCTTGCTTGATCTCCTTTTCGAACCGCTGCTGAATCTTCTTCCTCTGAACCTTCTGGGCTGGTGAAATGAGCCCCTATTCAGATGGTCAGTAGTCTGTGGGGGAAAAAAAGGAAGGAGCGGTAAACCTACGTTCTGGGGGGTCCATTCCTCGTCAGCAAGGACCACGCCGTCAATGATCTCAATCCCAGAGAGCCCAGCCTCACGGCCTGCTTTCTGCACTTCCTTTAGGACAATCGCATTGACCTTTTTATCGTGGACCATCTCTTCCAGATTCTCTCCCTGAATACCATTGGCTGCCGCGAGTTTCGCCAGCGTGGCCTCGACTGGCACGATGATGGCAATTGGTTTGGCCTTGTCTGCAGCAGCAAAAACGCAAATATTTCCGACAACAGGGGCGGTTCGGTAAGCTGATTCCAGTTTTTCGAGGGCAATATATTCGCCATTCAATGTCTTGACCAGATTTTTCTTCCGGTCGATGATACGAAGGTGGCCATTTGCGTTGAACTCGCCAATGTCGCCGGTCTTGAACCATCCATCCTCGGTGATCGCTTCCTGGGTCTCTTTTTCATTGTCCCAATAACCCTCTGTGACCGAAGGGCCTCGAATCCAAATTTCACCCTGGGGAGGCTTGTTGGTCGAGAAATACCCGGCGTCAGGGAAGTCAACCAGCTTGATCTCAATACATCCGGTGATATCGCCCAAGGCGTAGGGATCCCATGCCAACGGATCTTGGATACAACCCATCGCAGAAGTCTCAGTCAAGCCATAGCCAGAAATCATTGGAGTGACTGCGTAACTGATGAATTTGATGGTTTCTTCCGAGATAGGACCGCCTCCGTTGAAGGCAATGCGGAGCCGGCCGCCCGTGGCATCCTTCAACTTCTTGAACACAACAGCGTCCAGAAGACCGGCGCCTGGCAGGTGCATTGAAAGGAGGGTCTGTTTGAGTGACAGGGCACCCCAGAACATGTTCCTGACTATGAAGGAGCCCCCATTGACTTTGGCGAGAATGCCTTTTTTGACACTTTCCCAGACGGCAGGGACGCCGATCAAGATAGTAGGTCGGAACTCACGAATGTCTCCTTTGCAATTCCGTACCGAGGCGTCAGATAACGTCTTGGGGTTGCCGTAACCCATGGTTCCACCCCAAAACAAGCAGACGTTTTCAAACATGTATTCGAAAATGTGCGATTGAGGCAGATAAGTCAGCAACGCGTCGGCCGGTCCGATGTATGGGGCTACGACTGTCTGAACTCCAGCCATTGCCGCAACCACAGCCTTGTGCTTGATGGTAACACCTTTTGGTGGTCCAGTGGAGCCGGAGGTATACATGATGCAGGCCAGATCTTCCGGGCTGGGGGGTATTGGGTCCGAAGGGTTCTCCGCGCCAGACTTTCGGAGCTCTTCAAAGCTGAGGATTTTCAGCTCAGGGTGAGCAGATTTCAGTTTGTCCAGGTCTGCTTGTTTGACCTCTGGTTCTGTGTTGTAAATGACAGTCTTGAGGTTCTTAACATCCTTGATGACTCTGAGCAAAGTAGGGATGAGGTTGGGGTCTAGGAAAATGGCAACAGATTCGGTCTGGACGAGAGAATGCTTCAGTCCCTCCTCACCAAGAGAATCGTAGGCAGTCACTATCGGGATTGACCGAGAGGCGGCAGCATGCGACATGGCCAGCCAATGAGCACTAGAGAGGTCAGACAAGCCATAGATTTGGGGATGCAAAAGACCTACCTAGTTGCACCGTACAGGTGCATTTTGTTCTCTTTAGAGATACCGAGATGCGCCAAACCGGCGCCACAGTCGAGGGCCAGCTTCTCGTACTCGATGAAAGTCATATACTCGTAGCCGCTGAGTTCGAAGTAGGTCCACTTCTTGTCCACCTCTTGCTCAACACCATCGACCATCTTCTTGACCTTCTTGTTTTCAACGTGCGTCTTGATGATTCTTCTCGATCCAATGGCTTTGGCATTTCCAAACTTGGCGGCCGCTCGTTTGAGATTGTCAAATACGGTTTTGACGTCATCTGAAGGTCGAACAATAAGTTTGTCTTTGGCAAGGGGATTGCGTCGGGGGATGGTTTCGCCTTCTTTCTTCTCGTAACCAGAGGCCTCGACAGAGAATGGTGGTTTCTTGGTCATTTGAGGTTGGACATAGCCGTCGACCCTCGGCCGACTGTCATTTTCGAGCGACATCTCGGCTAAAGACATGGCCGCAATGGTAGAGGATAGAATGATGGGATATGTGATGAGTCGTCGAGCTTGAGAGACGGTATCGCCGAGTGGTAGACACGATATATGGAGGAGGCGGGAAAACGGTGAAGCTTTAGGTGATGATTTGTCGCTTCGACCAGAGCGAGATGACGATAACTAGAGGAGGCGAATTGGTTCGAAGGAGAAAGGGATGATCAAAGGTAGAAGGGGGAAAGAGATGTAGCTGCCTGCGTTGCGCCCAGGACGATTGTGGCGCACCAAGGTTCTTGAGCGTTGAGGAATGACACGAATGGTGTCCGTGTGAGTGTTTCCTGTGAGTGTCAGAGCGGCCCCCAACCTCGCGACTGCCCAGGTGCCAGGCTTCAACTAGGTACTCGTAGGTTGGCCGGTTGGTGCGCAGCCGGTGAACCAGCAACGAATAATCCGGGGTTGGGGGTTGGAATGAGCTAGCTTGTTACGTCACTGGCCTGTCCATCTGCCTGCAGTGCCTGCATCGCCACGAGTGCCCAGCTTCAGTGCCCCAAGCGTCACGAGTGACTGCCCAAGCACCAGCAAGGAGTCCATCAACCCCTCGAGCAAATGATGTTGGCTCATCGGATAAATTGGTCGGGCCCGCCAAGACTATCTACGAATTCATGCCGAGAGCAGAGTGCCACCTTAACTCTGTACCTCGTACAACCACTCAGTTCTTGAGACTTCCATAAGCCCTTGATGCTGAATCTTTTCGATCAAGAGCGTCTTACCAGGTGACCAACAGGCCCATAGTATGACTATATGATTTCCCAGGCTGCCATAAGCACAACATGTATCGTTGTCGGATCACTGCGAAAATCTCCACCTAGCCAGACCTCCCACCATCATTCTCACGGAAACTGCTCTCCCTATTGTCAAATCGAATCAAGCATTAATTATTTCTCAACCATGTCTCCTTTTGGTACACTCCCACGATAATGCTCTCTCGTGCCATCATGCTTATGTGAGCGTATGATTGTCTGCAATTCGACGTGCATTTGGTTCCCGATGCAACGCAGCTCTAGGACCGTTTCTGAAAACGCCCTTTCATTGAACCCTCGTGTTGGTGAGCAAGCAGCAATGGCACACCAGTCGCCCCTCGCCTTTTTAGGCGAACCGATTGAAGATGCTGGCGAAGGTATATGGCAATAAATGCCGCAGTCCAGGGATCGCGTTCTGACTGAGAGCTCTAGAAACTTTCCTGTTGTTCAGTCGAGATATGCCGAGCAACAATCTGGGCTTTGTTGACCCCAAGGCCGAGTCTTTAGAGATTGAAATCGCAGGCCATGAGTACATTTTGCGGCAGTCCCCGGGTCTTCTCCACTCCAACAGACAGGAAGGGACAACAGGGGCCGTGATCTGGAAGATTACTCCACTTCTGGCGGCCTGGTTGGCATCTTTGCCTCCAATACTGAGCGGCACTCTACATGACACCGCAGTTGTGGTCGAGCTAGGGTGTGGCATAACCGGCTTACTGGGCTTGGTAGTGTCAAAGTTTGTGCAGTGCTATGTCCTCACGGATCAAGCCTATGTGGTGAGATACCTGAGAGAGAACATAGCGACCAATGCGACGCCACCAAGGGAAAAGAAGAGGAACAAGAAGAGGGGCAACGAGAAAGGGTTGGCTCAAGAAGAACACCTCAAGGTCTTACCCTTGGATTGGGAGGCGGACAGTGTCGAAAATCTCAAATTAGCCATTCCCCCAAGTGGTTGGGTTGACCTACTCGTCCTCTGCGACTGCGTCTATAATGAGTACCTCATTTCTCCGCTGGTGCAGACTTGTGTGGATGTGTGTCGTCTGGGACCAACTACAGCAAAGCCCACTGTCGTTCTGGTTGCCCAACAGCTTCGCTCTGACACAGTCTGCGAATTGTTTTTGGCCGCCTTGGTGAAAGAATTCAACGTATGGCGCATCCCAGATCGGGAACTTCCAACTCAGCTCCAGGATGGCTCGGGCTATGTGGTGCATCTGGCGACCCTGAAGGACGAGGACTGGGCCGCAGAATAGACAATTAGATCCCTCTCATGCTGAACTCTTTTCAAATCTCCAACAGATTCAATCTCGAATATGTGTACCGAGTACCTCGTACAGGTAGCTAGCTCTATGTACCCAAAGCCCTAGACCTAGTGAACTAGCGCAGAAGTGATCAGGCTCGCGGGGCTTGGCGGTGGCTCCCATTCGAGTCTCGGATGTTTTTGGGGGCATATTGATTCCAGTCCTCCTCTTGCCATCGACTGCCACCTGCGCATGGGCAAAAATTTATCTGCTGGTAGGACCTGTCTCGATACCCTCACTTCGTCCGCTTCTGCTGTAAAGCTTCTGGGATTTTTCAGGCTGTTTTGTTGTATCTAAGCATTGGCCCTATCAAGGGCAGCCTCCTCCAACGACCATGGACCTGAGAACCACGATCCAGTCGACTTTGTCAGCCGACGCAACCATCCGGTCCCAAGCTGAGACAGCCCTGAAGCAAGCTGAACAGCATCCTGGGTTCATTGGGGCCCTTCTCGACATCCTACAGTCGGAGCAAGACCCTCCAATCCGCCTCTCGGTCGCCGTCTACCTCAAGAATCGAATATCCCGGGGATGGGCTACTGAACACACTCCTCACCAGCCAATATCCGAACCCGAACGAAAACCCTTCAGAGAACGCTTACTGCCTGTGTTGTCCTCCTCTCCTCCGCAGATTCGATCACAGCTTATCCCTATCCTGCAGACCATCCTACAGTACGATTTTCCGTCAAAATGGCCCGAGCTGATGGACATCACTCTACAACTGATGAACACTCAAGATGCCAATCAGGTCTACGCGGGGCTGCAGTGTCTGTTGGCTGTTTGTCGCACATATCGTTTCCGCGCCGGGGAAGAAAGGCAAAACCTGGACAAGGTTGTCAACGTGGCCTTCCCCACGTTGTTGGGCATTGGGAACAAGTTGGTCAACGAGACCAGTTTGGAAGCTGGTGAGATGCTCAGGCTATGCGTCAAATGTTACAAACATGCTGTCTATTATGGCTTACCAATCCCGCTCCAAACACATCAAGCGACTGTGGATTGGTGCACGCTTTTCTTGACCATCATCTCAAAGAAGCCTCCAGAGAGTGCTATGCCCGAAGATGCTGAAGACCGGGAACGCAGTTATTGGTGGAAAGCACGTAAATGGTGCTACGCAAACCTCAATAGGCTCTTCGTGAGGTATGGAAACCCATCGGCGCTATCTCCTGCCCAAGAGAAGGAATATGGTGCATTCGCGAAAAACTTCATAACGAATTTCGCACCCGAAATCCTCAAGGGCTACCTGAGTGAGATCGAGAAATGGGTCGGGGGCAATCACTGGCTAAGCAAGCCTTCTTTGGCCTTCACCTTGATCTTTCTAGAAGAATGTGTGAAGCCCAAAGTGATGTGGGACAAGCTCAAGCCGCACATGGACAGTCTCATCAAACACTTGGTCTTCCCGGTTATGTGTCTTTCGGACGAAGACTTGGAGCTTTTCACCGACAATCCGGTTGACTACTTGCATAGGAAGCTCAACTATTACGAGGAAGTTTCGGCGCCAGACATGACCGCAACCAATTTCTTGATCGCCTTGACAAAATCGCGGAAACAACAGACTTATGTCATTCTCTCCTACGTCAACGAGGTTGTGTCCCGCTACGAGTCTGCCCCAGACGATCAAAAGAATCCCCGAGAAAAAGATGGTGCTTTGAGGATGATAGGTTCGCTTGCTTCGGTCATATTGTCCAAGAAGAGTCCGATCGCGGATCAGGTCGAATACTTCTTCGTGCGACATGTATTTCCCGAGTTCAGGTCTCCACATGGCTTCCTTCGCGCCCGAGCCTGTGAGACAATGGAAAAATTTGAGCAGCTGGATTTCAAGGACCCGAACAATCTCATGATCATCTATCAGAACATAATGGAATCGATGGCTGATCCAGAACTGCCAGTCAGGGTGGAAGCTTCATTGGCTTTACAACCCCTCATCAGGCACGATGCCATCCGCATCACCATGCAATCGAACATTCCGCAAATTATGCATCAACTACTGCAGTTGATGAATGAGGTTGATGTTGATTCACTGTCAAACGTCATGGAGGACTTTGTGGAAGTTTTCGCAGAACAGCTTACCCCCTTCGCAGTGGCGTTGAGCACCAATCTCCGGGACACATACCTTCGAATCATTCGGGAGATTCTGGAACGGAATGAGGCCAGGGCGGCCGAAACCGGCGATGAACACAACGACTATCTAGACGACAAGTCCATTGCGGCATTAGGGGTACTGCAAACAATCGGCACTCTGATTCTGACTCTCGAGGCGACTCCTGATGTACTCCTTCTTCTCGAATCCATCCTTATGCCGATCATTACCATCACCCTGGAGAACAAGCTCTATGACCTCTACAACGAGGTCTTTGAAATCATTGATTCGTGTACTTATGCGTCGAGATCCATATCGCCAACGATGTGGCAAGCCTTTGAGCTCATGCACAAAACATTCAAAGACGGCGCTGAGCTATACCTAGAAGACATGTTGCCTGCTCTAGACAATTTCGTCACTTATGGCCAGCAAAGGTTCATCGAACACCCGCCGTACCTGGCTGCTATAGCCGGCATGGTGCGAGACATCTTCGCCGACCCCAAGGTCGGAGGGGTGGACCGCATCTGTGGATGCAAACTGGCCGAGGCCATGATGCTGAACCTTCGAGGGGGGCCTCTCGACAGCTACATACCGACCTTCCTGGCTTTGCCTATGGAGGTTTTGGGCAGCGCAGAAGCAAAGACCGTGATCAGAAGTTACAAATTACATTTGGTGGAGATGGTGATCAACTGTCTCTATTACAACCCCATTTTGGCACTTCAGGTCCTCGAATCACATGGTTGGACCAACAAATTCTTTTCAATCTGGTTCGGCATGATTGACAACTTCCGCCGTGTCCACGACAAGAAGCTCTGTCTCGCGACCATTTGCTCTCTCCTCACCATTCGGGCCGACCAAGTACCTCAGTCGGTTCAAACTGGCTGGCCACGTCTCCTCACCGGGGCAACTTATCTGTTCCGAACGCTTCCCGCTGCGATCAAACAACGAGAGGAAGCTGTCAAAGCCTCTGACGGTGTGTCTGACACGATATCGGACTATGGGTCGGACGACGATGCCGAAGATTGGGCCGACGAACCCGGTCCCGAAGGGCCGGAATGGGGTAATGTTAGCGCCGCCTCCTTGCCGGACACCAAAGGCGACGTCAAAGACGAGTCGCAAGCCTATCTGGACTTCCTCAGCGAAGAGGCTAAGAAATTTGGCGCTCTGGCAGATGACGACGACGATAGCATCCTCGACGATAGCACTCTGCTGGAGAGCCCGCTGGACAAGTTCGATCCTTATTCGGCCTTCAAAGAGTCATTGGACAAGCTCCAGGCAGAACAACCCCAGCTATATCAAAATCTGACGTCGATCTTGGAGCAATCAGATCGTGATGTCTTGCAGAGCGTTGTCAACTATGCCGCTGCGACACACGCTGCCCAAGCGCAACAAGCGCAACAAGCCCAGGTGCAGGGATAACACCGCTGGCGTAGCCATGTCAAGAGGATGCAAGACTTGCTCATTTCACTGTGCGCGTTGTGGATAGCGAGCGAGTGGCCGATGTGAAAGATGTGACTTAATGGGGTTCTAGCTTCATGGGCGCTACGGAGAAAGAGGTGATCATCAGTTCTACTTGAGCGTGAAGAGCAAGCGTCATTTTTGTATCATGGGGTCCGGTTGAGTGGCGGCGGCTACCGCGGTGCTTGCGCCGTGTTGCTGGTCTTTGCTTGAAGGAATGCTCCAGTACTCTTTCTGGAGACGGGGGAGGTCGATGATTTGAAGGTTGCGAGCAGCACAAGATTGACTTTTGGAATGTCTGCCCTAAGGGTGGCTAAACAACAAGCTCTCTAAGGCTGTTCTAGGAGGGTGACTTTGCGACACCACTAACCCCTGGGCGCAGGAAAAAGTTAAAGATACAACACTTCGAAGTGTCATCAATACCGTCGTGGAGCCGAGTCAATGCATGGCGTGAGGCGTCTCTCATATCTACACAGACACTGGACAAACAACTTCTGTCGGCCCCCAATGTTTTATCGCCACCTGATACCTCATTTCCGGATTCCAGATCTCAATTTTTCCTTTTGGGGAGGGATCTATCATGTATGCGAGAAGTTAGCGAGCGAGCGCGAGTGGATCTGGACAGAAAGTAGTGAGACAGAGACAGGGAGGGAGGGGTGGGGGATAAGAGAAGAGGAGAGAAGAGGAGAAAAGACCCAAGAGATAGATATCAAAGGTATTATCAATATCCTTTAAAACCGTCCGTCTAGTTATTAGTTTATTATTGACCCTACCCATGGCATGAGCTTTGATTTAATATGTCTTTACGTAGTTAATAGCATCCATCTCGATTCCGCTCGCTCCCTTTGTTTTTGACGGTAGCCATCCGTGTTGGTAAGCGCACCCCTTGCTTGCCTTGTTTTGCCTTGTTTTGCTTTTTTCCTGCTTCTGCTTCTGCTTCTGCTTCTGCTTCTGGTGTGCTTCTCCTTCTTCTTCTTCTTCTTCTTCTTCTTCTTCTTCTTCTTCTTCTTCTTCTTCTTCTTCTTCTTCTTCCTCCTCCTCCTTCTGCTTGTGTATTCTCCTTGCACTGATCTGAGCCAGGTCACCCTGGGATGGGCACGGACGAGCTCTTTAGAAAAAATCGAGGGTATATACCTACGGTCGGTCATAGTATGGACGGTGACGAGCGCGGGTAATCAGCGTCAGTCTTATGTCAGTGTCAGTGTCAATATCGGTGCGACCTGCTGTCAGCCTGTCATCGGCTCAGCTGTCAGTTAGTCAACTCAGTCAGCTGCAGGTGCTTGCTTGGTTACTCGTATTGATTTGCGGATAGGGCGGCCCATACATCGATACAGACAGACAGTTCATACACGAGTGAGTGCGCAGAGCGGCAAAAGTCGTGTGAAATCAGTTGATATCAGAGGGATTGGGTCTGCAACACTGCTTGGACTCTGGATAGGTGTCGACGAGGTGCCTCCGCGTGTTCCGATGCCACCGCAAAAACACAGCAATAGCCCAACCCTCTTCGTCTCCCTTGATTGAGAACAGATTTCAATTAAAAAAAGGAATGGCACTGGCACCAGGTTTCTTAGAGAGAAAAAAGTGATCAAACATTGTCCACTCGCGTTTGAACAATTTAGTTAAAAAGCCATCCTTGACCATGACAAAGTTACCTGGTGAATGATGCCAATATCCACAGCCAGCTTCGAATTCTCCCCTTTCCTCAAATAGCCATGTGCAAACAGATGATACTTGTGGGCGTTCTCGAACCGTAAAGTGCCGGGGTTGTGTCGCAGGCCTGTGGTGCTCCGGCCCTATTGAATGCCATATTGGATAATTTCTTTTTTTCTCTCCACAACTTTTGTCTGTCCATTTTTGCCCTTGTCCTGTTCCATACCTTTGTGTTCCACGCTCTTGCTCCTTCGCTATGCTGGCAATATCCCCCTAGACAACAGCAACATACACATGTGCACGCTCAAGCCCCAAGACCACACGTTTTCCCATCGATGCCATACAGTTTTGTTCGCACTCGTACCAGGGTAGTTTTTGTTTTCTCTAGACCTCCATGCTCCTCCCCCCCTTTGTTCGTGCAGCCTATTCCTGGGGTTTCCATGGCCATTTTGTGCCTCTGCGCATCTTTCTTCGATTCCAACACCCCACAGTCCCGAGCAAAAACACACAAGCCAAGTTCTCTAGGTCGTTCCTCATATGCAAAGATTGTCCCATTGCCGGCGCTTTCGACCAAGTTCAAACCCTCCAGCAGCCCAGCCTCCAGCACCGCCCGCCAATATCCACGATACAAAGCTAGTAAACAGATGTGCATTGAATCTGCCAGAATCAAGTACATGAAAGTGGGGCGAAAAAAACAAGTAGACCACGTTGCTCAACATGAAAGATGTCGTCGCAGTCGTTAATCGGTCAAATGAGTGAACTTTAGTGACGTTGTGTAGGCGACTTGAGAAAGGCAGAGAGTTCGGTGGATGGGAGGTGGGTTAGGCGGGGCTCTTCGCGCTCTGAGGACCACCATTGCGACGAGGGCCTTGGTTGTCATCAGGCGTCACCATGCTGAGGCTGTCAATACCAGCAGAGAGGAACGCGAACGGGTCTCCACCGGGGCCATTACCGTAAAAGCCATTCTGAGGGAGATTACTCGGTGCATTCGTGTCTGCAGCACCGCTAAAGGCAGCTTGAGCCGCAGGGCCGAACGAGGAATGTGACATGTTGCTAGATGCGTAGCCGGGAGTCATGTTGCCCATCTGTGGGAAGGGAGCCGCTGGTGGTCCACCCATACCGGAAGGCATGCCAAATTGACTGGGTGGCTGGGCAAACGCCGCTCCAGAACCGAAAGCAGCTGCACCAGCACCATATGGAGCGGGTCCTGGAGTGCTAGCCATCGAGCCTGGCCCCATGCCATACTCGGAAGGAGGTGCCATTGGAGAGGGATAGGCCGAATCGACCACGACTGCAGCTCCGGAGCGAGGGGCACCACAACGCAGACAGTTGACGTTCTTGGCAAAGTTGTGGTATGAGCAGCCTTCTGCACCGCATCGCCAATCACCAGCTCTGAAAGGAACAATACCAGCGCCGCCACGGCCGTGATGGCCCACTCCATGTCCATGGTGTCCCATGTGAGGATGATGGCCCATCATGTGAGGAGGTCCATAGCTGGTGTACGAATTGTAATATGGATCAACACCCGTAGCTCCTCCAGCAGGGAATGAACATCTGAAGCAGGCAGTACGGCGTTGGAAGTTGGAGAAGCCACACGAAGGACAGTTCCAGTCGCCTGGCCGTGGTCGGTTTTTGCTTGGAGGGAAGGGAGTCAAGATTTCGGCGGCACGATCGAGGACTCGGCTTGAAGAAGGCGAGACCTCGATGGCCTTTTCGTTGAGAGCGCGTCCGTTCATACAGAGACTTTCAGCGGCCTGTGAAGCAAAGTTAATTTTGTGTCAATCCAGGATCCAAGTATGAGGGGTGGAATTGATGAAGTGTCGGAGGAGTTTGAAGAAAGGGGGAAGAAAAGGGTTGATATCAGTGCCGTAAGATGTGAAACTGGGAAATGAAAGTGAGACATACCTCTTCGTGGGAAGAGAAGACGGCGAAACCTGATCCGGTCGGCTTATGCTGATCTGGAGTACGAAGGGTCCAGAATGCGATTGGCCTCCCTCCGAATTGAGTGAACCAGCTCTCGAGTTCAGACTGCGTTGTGTCGTGCGGCAGACCGTTCATGTGTAGAACCTTGCTGCGTTCTTTCAAGAAGGCATTCACGTCGGCCCTGGCGTCCATGGGGCGAGTCAAAACATCCGGATGTTCGTGGGCGGGCTGAGACTTCCGAATGAGGCCCCGAAGAACCCTGGCCAGAGTGACTGCCTCTTCCATGGCGCGGCGAGGGGAGGCAGGCGCCAACGCCTGCAGATGGAAGGGCAGGTTGTGCTTAATTGGCGCCGACGATTGCACAGGCTCCACCTCGAGAGCAGCACAGATGTTTGCGAGAGAACTGGGGCCAAATGGCAGGGACTCTGGATGGTGCTGCTGCCATCGGGCATACTCTGAACGCAGGTCAAAGGTCCGGGAGTGTTGCAGGTAAGCCGGTAGGACGACTGCCTTATCGCGAGCTTCTCGAGGCAACTGGACCCGCAAATCCCAGGAATCCAGTGTGACAAAGGAGAACTCCAGGTTCTTGGATATAAGGTGCTCCTGAGCGAAATGGTCAAAGCGAGTGACTGCATCCCGGAAAGAGCCGGCATTGCGAACATGTTCCCAAGTCAAGGTGGTGAGGCTGGCTGTGATTGCAAGGATCAGTTCATGCAAATCTCCGTCCTCCCGACACAGATGTACTCACTGCAAAGGGGTGTGATGGGCGTGTTGACGGGCTTCACTAGGACGCTCTCCCGATAGATCTGGCACATTTGTCAACAGGTCCGGTCATTGCTTTGATCGCCTTTCATCTCCTTTATCCTCCTCCGTAGCAGGCATCGCCAAGAAAACGTACCTCATCACACGTCTTACTGTCGAGCAAGATCCAACCCAGTTCAATTACTTCTGCAGAATCTTTTGTCACATAAACACCATGTTCATCGCAAGTGGTCGCAACATGAATGACCACGTAGCGGTCAAGCTTGGGGACGGATGGAGCAGTGGTCGCCATGACAGTTACGGAAAATGTGACCGTTGGGGTTTCGCTGGGAGGACGATAGGACAGGCGGGCAAATTATTGAGCAAGTCGAGAATTCTGGGCTATGCTTGAGACCTTGTCAGCCAGGATTCTAACAGACCGTGGGCAGGAAAAAGAAAGAAGTACCAGACAAGAGCTCACAGACGTCGAGTCAGGAAAAAAAAAGCAGACCACCGACCCAACTCCAGCAGCTCGGGGGAAGGTTAAGTGCAGGACAAGCGGCGAAGATGAATTTGATACAGGTCAACCTCTCTCTGATTCCCCCTGAAGACAACAGGATACGGAGGAAAAGAGAGGCAATTCGACAAAGATCAAAAACGGACGGGAGTGATGCCGATGGCTGCGAAAGTGAGTTGGGGAGAAAGATGAGAATCCCAAGTGGAAACAACAGCAGAGATGGAGTTCAGTTCGGGTGCAAGCAGTCAAGTTTGTCGAGGCAAAATCGGGGGAGCTAAACCACAAACTCACGTTCAACTCGGCTTTTCCTGTCCAGTTACCCAGTGGCTGACTCTAGGTATCCCACTCCCACGCAAACCAACCCGCTAAACCTAAGTTAAGGACCAAACGGCTGCAGACCACCGACCGGATTCCTGGGTTTGGTGGTGGCTGGTTTACAAGCGATTCTCTTGTTGTTCTTTGTCCCTGCTGCAAAGAAAGTCAATGCCGACGATAACTGGGTGTGAGAAGAAGTCCTGTCTACTACTGGGTATTCTCATATGGTGGGCCACGGCGCAGGTCGTTGGGGCTGTCACTGTCACCCATATTTCTCGAATTTCAATTGCATGGAAGTGTGACCTTCGAAGCATCTGCCTACTGCTGGGGTTTCCATCACTCCGGGGCCGACAGGCGAGGGTACCGTGGCCATGGGTTCACCATTCTGTCCTACGCATGTTTGATTGATGACCGCACAAACCAAGGGAAAACCAAGGTGAGTGCAACCAACATGCCCCATTCATATCTACTCTACCTACTAATACTGGCTCTCACACAGCAAGCGACGTCTTATTTTACGATGCCTCCTCGTGGATATCTGCAGTCAATGACAGCCCTGCTTCGCGTGCGCTAATCGCGGCGACACTCGCACAAACAGCAAGGAGAAGGACGTCAGAAAAATTTAAAGAACGGTCCTCCCACCTGCGTGGTCAGTGTGGCTTGTTTCAGGACGCTGGGCCCTGGACTTCCGGAAAACGGCCTGCTCTGCTAATGCTAGTTGGTGGAGCTGCGAAGCACATTTCAAGTAAGGCTCCGTCTGTCAGTTCCGTGAGCTAGAAGCTCCCGGTGCCTGTACGAGGATGCTTGCTAGGGCCCCGGGACCAGGGGAGCAGGCAAAGGTTGTTAGTACCTAGGCTACTGATAGTGGGCACTTACTAGGCGTTGTGCTAGGCTAGGTGGCTAGCTCCCACATCCACCAAATTCCGGAAACGTGGGATTCGCAGCGAGGGGCGCGAAGGGCTCTGTGCAAAAAAAAAAAAGCTTACTCGTACACTTTTTAATCCAG
The DNA here is from genome assembly GCF_001642475.1 of Fonsecaea monophora. Lineage (NCBI taxonomy): Eukaryota > Fungi > Ascomycota > Eurotiomycetes > Chaetothyriales > Herpotrichiellaceae > Fonsecaea > Fonsecaea monophora. The sequence continues at coordinate 80,091 of NW_019174009.1, forward strand.
CAGAATTTCACACTTATTTTGTACTCCGGGACCGCATCCCCTTCCATCATCATCAGCGCGGGGTCCACCCTCGACTCTGCACTTGCCTGCGGGCTGATGCATTGGTCTCCAGGTCTTCCACGAGCCCCGGGCATTGGCGTGCTGCCAGTGGCGCACTGAGGGGCTCAAATGTACCACAGAGGGAGGCCTGTCGTGTTGACTGTCTCTGCTTTCTTCACTGATTGACGCAGGTTGACACAGACTGACCACCAGGGTCCTCCATCACATCACGTCTGGGCCCTGCAACTTCAGCTCGCGGTCCTCCACCCTGTTTAGAGCCTCTTGGTACCGCTCCTCCTAGACTGAAATATCAACTGATTTTCATTTCCAGAAGGGGAAAGCGCCTGTTCCCGAGTTCCGGGGCACGAGCAGATGCGGTTCTGACGAGGACCCCCGGGCCCCGGTGCCTCTAGAGCTAGGCTAGTAGGGGTTGGTAGCTGGGGCGTGCTGCATTTGTACTGGGGTCTCAAGCCAAACTTTGCACAATGAGAATATTGTCTGACACAAAAATACCCTGTGCGCCGGAGAAAACCACCTGAAGACGATAGAGTGGTCACTGTGCCAGATTGCACCTCACGTCGGAGAAGAAGAGGAAGAGGAACACTACTGCTCCTTAAGAGCGAATCTTGCCGGAGGTACAGGCCAATGTCGCCTATACGAGGGACTCCGTTATTTCATCGGATTGGATTGAGATGGTCTCTTTTGCGCGTTTCTGCAAACGGGCTCGATGGGCTTGATGGAACGGGCAAGGCTGCCTGAAACGGGCTGGCTGCAGGTCGCAGGGTGCGCCCGTTTCCACCTGTACCCGTACTCCGGGTTGTCCACGCTTTTCCAGTCCCCTTTCGGTGAACCCCCTTCTGATCAACCAGCACGTTGCTCCAGGTACGCAGTAGGCACTGTGGCAGTCAACGGAGTACCTCGTACTCGGTACACCCCGCCTTCTTTCTTTAACTACGAGTACGACCACTGCCGATGTCCCACCAAACCTCTTTAGGGTTCGTCACGGGCGACTTGCTTATCCCAAGCCCCAGCCAGTCTGAGCCAATGATGCCATAATGAGCCGTTTCTTCCTCATTGCCACTACCTGGAAAATCACCCAATGGAAATGTCCCAGATCAGATCTGGGGGTACCAAAAAGCAAAAGCAAAGATGCCCAATATCACCTGTCGTGGAAGATATTCACTGTGCAATGTCAATTCCTTCTTGAGGTATGGATCGGCATGTCCTACGGCTGATCCTGATGCCCAATCCGAGCACCCATCCCCGGTTGTGCCGCTGCCAAACACACCATAAACAAACCGCTACACTATATCAAAAAGTGAAAGGCTAGAAACTCACTCTCTTGCTCAACCCTCTCTCTCCGAATCAACCACGATCTTCCGCTGATCGTCGGCTGCTCTAGAACATTGAACTAAAGAATGTTCAAATCGAATGCAGCTTCATAGCCATTGTAGGCCACGCCTCTCAGATTCCAAGCTGATCGTTCACAGGTCTGCGTGTTACCCCCAGCGTCGGTGGCTTTTGCGAAAACCCTCTTGCCTTTACCTTTGTCCATCTTGATCTCGGCTCTCCACAGAGACCAGGTCCAACGACTGGCATCTTTGCCACCATCCTCGAGATGTGCGTCGGTCCAAGTTCTGCCTTCATCACCAGACACCTGAACCCTGACCACCGGACCTTGAGCGCCTTGTGGAACAGCATACCCAAACACCTCGATCTTCCCAGAAGAAGGAAGAACAATCGTGGAGCCCGAGGTTGGGTAGGCAACACAAGAGTTAATCGGCATGTCCAGCATGGAGGGACACTGGTCCCAATATTTCTCAGCGGTTTCAACACAAACCGCCTCGGGCGGCAAAATCTTGTAGTCACGCTGCTGATAGAAACATGGTGATTCCCTGTCGGAGACGGTGATGCGATCTAGCCATTTCACAGAGCGAGCCCCCAGCACTCCCGGGACGATGGAGCGGACGGGGAAGCCGTGTCTGGCAGGCAAAGGCAAGCCATTCATCTTGTGCCCAAGAAGTGACAAGTCAGCAGACGCGCCGTCGAAAAAGGGGGCAAGGTTACGGTGCGCTCTCGATTCGTACCTTGACCGCCAGGATCACATCCATGGCTGGGTCCATAGCCCGGTCGAAGGGGATGCTACCCCCATACCACTCGTCGGCCTGAGTCTTGCCTCCGTAATTGGCAAAGTGGACATGTTTTGGTGGTACATTGTCACCCATGGTGCAGTGGTCCTGAACTCCGGCGGCGAGCAGAATGTCACGAACCCGAGGACCCTCCCACACGCAGGTCATGAGAGCAGCATCCTCCCAGTCGACTCCCACGACCTCCCTGATGCGAGTGCGCATAGTGTGTCTGCGGTTACCGGCGCACTGCAACGTGCAGGTCACCCTGGCTTGCGGGAAGTCGTTCATGAGCTGGTCGACGGTGAGACTAAGGGTCCTGCAGACGAAGGCCTCCCCGTCAACTGTGACTCGATGGTCCGTTCCGACCTTGTGTTGAATCGGACCGTGGTTCCGGTCATAGTTGTCGGATTTGGTGATGAAGCTGTTGTCAAAATTGAGAGACTATTCTTGTTCGGGGAAGAGAGAATGTTTCCCATACCTTGAAACAAGATCGATCATATACGGCTCCCGATTGATGGGTTTTTCGACCGTGCCATCGTCGTACGGACAAACTTTTGCCTGTTTCGGCGTGTCAGCCATGGTGGTATTCCCCTGGACAACACAGCACAATGCACGGGTAGCCTTACAACTGGCATGGCGAGCAGGTACAACGTCTGTGAGACTCTTTGGATAGATGAGCTCTACTGGAGAGATGTCGTCCTTGAGAGGGATGAAGCATTGGTTTGCACCCGAGGGAGCGGTGGGAGGCAGAGAAGATCAAAGGGGGGGGGGTAAGGGCATTCCCACCGCCATCTCGCAGTTGCTGGCACCGACGCTGTTCCCCGAAACCCCGATTGTTTTCCTGATAGGAGACTCGGTCAATGGAAAGTTCGTGCGGGGCAGAACGTGCCGATGCATGATTGGAGTGTTCTACTTGGTAGATCTGCAGGAGTTGTTGGTCCTGTCGTCTGGTGATAGAAATTCTCCCTGAAACACCCAGGTTTGTATAGACCTAGCCTGCTGCTGTCGACTAGCAAGGCTGAGCATGTCAGGATACCTACCCACAACACGGTCTGCTACTGGAGCTGGGGAGCCACTGGAGCCCTCAAGTTAATAGGGAAGTCGGTTCAGCCAACCAGAGAGGTCATTGAGACGGAGCCATCGAGCACGCAATTTTACGGTCGATCATAACAGCCTGACTAGCACGTGTAGTTGTATGCTCGGTAAAAGCAGTACTTTCTGGATGGTAACGCAGATTGATCTGCCCGGACACCTGCTCTGAAGAAATTATATGGCTCAGCGTCTGTGTAGTGGAAGCTATCTTTTGAACCTAATACTTGGGCAGGATATGTATGCAGTACTTGTAGTTGGCAAGTATGAACTGAATAGAGCAAGTTCTGGGGCCTATGATCCGCTGTATGCCAGTACACATGGCTCGTCTCGGTTCACCTGCCGCCCGCAATGGGCTTCGGATATTAATTCGACCTTAGTCCGCCATCCGTTGCGATAGCATTGCTTGTGACCAGTTGGATCAGCAACTATATCTTTCAGCATGACCCTGTGGAGGTACGTTCCCTCTTTGCTTCCGCCGAAGATTGTCGCCTAACTCGTCTACAGCTCGTACAAGGCTCTTTCCCCAAAGACCCGCGCTGTCATAGGTGTCGCGCTGATGGTCAATGCGTCCGCGATGCTGCTGTTTTCGGATCAAATCGAAGCGTCCCTCGGACTGACGCCGCCTCCTGACGATCGCCAAAAGGTTTTCAAGGTGTACAGCGTGGAGCGGGAGACCAAGGGATGAAATTGAAGCAAGAATGTCGACGCAAGTCAGACGGTCGCCCGTGCCGTCCACCACGCCTCTTTCTACGAAAGGGACGATGCCTGGAGCCGAATTCCGCAGCGAAGTTATGTTGTCGGTGGTATACATTATCAGTATATACGGGTCTGCGGAGAGGCCGCATGCCACGTCAGAGGGCTACCGGTCGTCTTTCATGTGGAAGAAATGCCGACTCCTTGTCAGTCCTCAACGCATTTCCGGCGACCGAAGCACAGAAAGAAATTGGCGCTACTAGGTGTTCAACCAGTGAGGAGATGGGGTTTCACGCCATACCCGAGGACAACGAGCAAAATCGAGTCGATGGGGTCCAGAAAGGATGGACCCAGAGCTCGACATTCTGCTCGATACCTTACCCAACTGAGGTCTGGGACTGCTTATAGGAAAGGATGATGGAGATTGTGATCTCAGCTGGGCCGAGGGAGAGTCCCGTACCCTCCTGTGATTGTGAACCACGGCGGGTCGATGATGTTCTCAAAATTTGAACTGGATGGGTGCTGTCAGAAGAACCTTGGGAACTCGCGCTCGCCTTTCCCGAGGAATTTATTCCCAAGCCTCGCTTTCGAGACATTCCTTGTCACAAACCTCTGGACTCTTGAATTAGTACGCTCAGTATCCAATTGACTGGTAAATCCACTCAGGGATACAATGCCTACGCAGATAGATAAAGCACTGCTGTCCATAAGTACCCATGCAGTTTGGTAGAATGATGTCTGTGATCTATCGGTGATTCATTGACCCGCAATCACCGAACAGGAAACTAGGTCTCACCTTCATTTCCAAACGAAACCTCTCTGTCTTATGATTAGGTCAATGGAGTTTACATTTTTCTAGCTGAGTTTGAGTTTGGTGCATAGTAAATAATAATACTCAGAAGCATAATCTGCTAGGTAATAGGCCCTCTATTTTAGAGATTCTTTTTTTGGAAGAGTGCTTGAGGTCTGGGAGTTGCGGTTTCGCACTTGGCCGTTGAGGGAAACAAGCTATTCCGATCCAATTGGATCCCCCTTTCTTGCCAGATGGCTACGGGCAGACTGTCGCCAGCGACCTTATACAGACTCAATCACAGATTAGGACCTCGCCGCGGCCATGGCCCATTGGCCTCTATCAGGACCTTTGCGAGTTCATCGTCCCTCTGCCTCCGCACGACCGAGCTCGACGGACCTAAATTGAGCGGGTTGAAGGTCAACCCAGCCCGGCTCTGGGACACGATCCACACGACAGCGCAATGGACTTCGGCCGCGAAGCCGAAGACGGGCGATATCAGGACTGAGGGACTCTCGCGGCTGGCACTCGCCGACGACGACAAATCCGCGCGGGACTGGTTCATCTCCACCACTCAGTCTCTGGGATGCAGGACCCATGTGGATCAGATGGGAAACATCTTCGCCATCAGACCGGGCCTATCGTCGTCGACCTCTCGGCCCGGTAACAGAGTCGAAGCACCTGCCACGTTCGCCGGCAGCCACTTGGACAGTCAACCTAGTGGCGGACGGTTCGACGGCGTCTTGGGCGTCGCTGCGGGGATCGAGATGTTGAGGGTCCTGAATGAGAACTGGATCGAGACCGAGGGCGACGTGGGCGTGGTGAACTGGACAAATGAAGAAGGCGCTAGGTTTCCGGTTAGTATGATGGGGAGCTCGGTCTGGGCTGGACGCGTAGGGCTAGAAAAGGCATGGGGTGTTCGCAGCGTCAGTTCGGGAGTGCCCCAGGCCACGGTCAAGGACGAACTGCAAAGAATTGGATATCTAGGGGACGTCCCTTGCTACCGTGATGGGAAGCCCGGCACACCCCTGGGCGCGCACTTCGAATTGCACATCGAGCAAGGCCCGAAACTCGAAAGGGCGAGACAAAAGGTCGGGATTGTCGAAGGCGTCCAAGCATACAAGTGGTTCACCGTCACGATAACGGGCAGAGAGTCACACTCCGGCACCACGGATTTCGACAATCGCGCCGACGCCCTCTATTTTGCCGCAACCTTTCTGCACAAGATTCGCAAGATTGCCGAGAGTCTCAAAGGGCTAGCAACCGTGGGAATCATGCATGTCTCTCCCGGCAGCATCAACACCGTTCCCGGACAGGTCGAGATGAGTTTAGATCTGAGGAATCCTCTGGACAGGGGCTTGAAGAGGATGGTCAAGAAGGTCGAGGAGTTTATCCAACTGGTGAACGAAGGTGATCACACGGACTCGCAGGAGGCGAAGGAAGGGGCTGGCAAGAACCACAGTGCTCCCAGAGCGGCGCCCTCGGAGAGGGTTTCAAGGCTGAAGGACAACCCACTCACGAAGATCCGGGTCGAGATGAAGGAAGATTTTTCGAGCGACGCCATCTCGTTCAACCCAGAGGCATTGCAGTGTATCGAGGAGAGCGCCATGGCTGTCTTGGGCGGCGACGCGACCAAGCTCCAGCGAATGCTGAGCGGCGCGGGCCACGATTCCGTCTGCACCAATGTGCAGTGTCCGACGGGCATGATCTTTGTGCCTTGTAAGGATGGCGTTTCGCACAATCCGAGCGAGTGGTGCGATGAGGAGGACTGCGCTATAGGGGCGAATGTGCTTCTTCATTCGGTGTTGAGGATGGATAGGCTGAGGAAGGAGAGAGGAGATTTTGACTGAGATAAAGAATGACAAAAATTTGGAAGAGGGCAAAATATCGTGAGAACACTTCAAGAAGCAGTTAGGAACAATCCTACGGCAGAAACGCATCGGCCGACCAACGGAGGGTGATTGCGGTCTCAATGCATGACAATTCGCAATGTGCTCTATGTGGTCTCATGCGAGTTTTGGCACAGATATCAGATCTGGGCGTCGCTCCGAAACATGCTCAACTGGCGCTAACGCCGCTTGTCCAGGGCCTTCAACAATGTGCTTTTTGGAAAAGAGGTCTTCATCTCTCAGATATGTTCATGTGCACGCAGGCCAGCTCCCGGGAAAGCAGATATTCCAACCCTCAAGAGGCCGGAGGGGGGGCTCCACGTCCACGTCCAAAGCCACCACGGAAGGTAGGCGCAAACTCGCCAGGGGCACCACCCTCTTTACCCTCACCACGGTCCTCACGACGACGATATCCGCCCTCACGATCACCACGGGGTCCGCCACGGCCGCCGCCACGGCGCTCACGGTCATCACCACCCATCATACCACGTGGAGGAGCATGGCTGCGCTGCTGCTTGATGTGTGTCGCGGGGACGATCTCAGCGGGCAGGTGAAGCCATTCGCGCAAGTAGTCCAGACCCTCGGGAGTCAAAGTGTAGTAATAGTATTGCCAGGAGAACTGCGTCTTGAGGTATCCACGGGAGGTGAGGGACTGGCAAGCCTTGATGACCTGCAACACATCATGTCTTGTTAGTCCTGGCTTTTTGTTTTCTCTCGTCTATTGCAACTCGGTTGCGCCAACGTACAAAGAGGTTCTTGGTGTCAATGTCGCCGTGCTTGGGGAGGTTGTAGTCCTTCTTGGCCACGAGCACACCTTCGCGGAAGAGGTACTCGTGGATCTTCTTGCGATCGGCCTTGGGAATAAGCCTACAAAGTAGAGGTTCTTCGTTAGCATATTGTCTCAGAGAGCAAGCAGGGCGACAAGGTGTCCCACATTTTTGCGAATGACCCTAAGTTTTCCTTTCTGGGAATGAAAAGCTGAGAGGGAAGAGGAAGTGTTGCTGCGAGTTCCTGGCGCTCTTCGGGGAATCGCACACAACAGGAGGTGAATTTGGAAAAAGAGAGTGGTGGAGGTGGAAATGTGAAGGTTCAAAACCAAAGAGGACATTCCATGCAACCCCAAGCCGAATGTGTGTGTCGACGCCAAGATTCAGCTCTTGGCAATTATTCGGTGCGTTATATGACATGTCTGGTGAGATTTCTACATTCACTTGTAGTCCGCCAATAGGAAGCCTTGAACTGACTCTGGACTACCTTACTAATCCCAGCAGTCCACCGTACGAACAGTCGACCCCTTGGCAAGAAAATTCTTGGCAGGCGAACTGGCGCACTCTCTGGATTTTGCGATTTTTGGATTCGTGGGACTGAACGACCCTCTACCTCGAGACGGCAATACACACCACATCTCAACAAGATCTCGACGACGTACTCTTAATTGCTCTCTGGGGGACTGCTGATTTGATCAGGTCAGTATACGAATTTGCTGTGTACACCTGGCGGGAGGAAATGCATTGAAGAACCCACGAAGACGAACAATCTCCCCTCCAAATCTTTCGATCACCCATCCATCCCGCACTCGATACCTGCTGTTGTGGACATTAAAAGAATTCAATACTGACGAGTTTGTGTTTCATTTGCAGGCCTCCTCAGTCCCGCAATCATGGGTATCTCACGAGACAGCCGCCACAAGCGGTCTGCCACCGGTGCAAAGCGCGCATACTACCGCAAGAAGAGGTACATATTTTCCCACCATGCGAGGATGTTTCTTTGAGCAAGAGAGAGATAGACAAAGATGATCAAAGTCTGACATTTGTGTTTCGATATCTACAGAGCCTTTGAAAAGGGTCGTCAACCAGCCAACACCCGTATCGGCACCAAACGCATCCATCTTGTCCGCACCCGAGGCGGCAATACCAAATACCGTGCCCTGCGCCTGGAAAGCGGCAACTTCTCCTGGGGCAGCGAAGGCATCGCCCGCAAGGTCCGTGTCATCGTTGTGGCCTACCACCCCTCCAACAACGAACTCGTCCGCACAAACACCCTCACCAAGTCCGCCGTTGTGCAGATTGACGCGGCCCCCTTCAGAACTTGGTACGAAGCGCACTACGGCACGAGTATTGGGCGGAAGCGGACGCAACAGACCAAGGCTGCCGGTGCTGGTGCTGCGGCTGCCGAAGGTGGAGAGACCAAAGTCAGCAGGAGCGTGCAGGCGAAGCGGGAGGAGCGGTTGAAGAAGAGCGGCAAGATCGAGCCGGCGCTGGAGAGACAATTCGAGGCCGGCCGTCTGTACGCCGTCATCAGCTCTCGGCCTGGCCAAAGTGGCAGAGTGGACGGCTACGTTCTGGAGGGTGACGAGTTGGCCTTCTACCAGAGAGCTATCAGAAAGTGATAAGGATATGATACTCGACTGGCGGGAAACATGGTGGGGGTGTAAGAACAGGCCGACTGCATCTGCAAAAAAGGGATGCTTGTCCGTCTCGAGGGTGACCTTGTCGGATGTGGTGGAAATGGCACGAAAAAGACCAAAAAAAGTCCTCAAGTCTGGGTGGTAGTGGACAAAGCAATCGATTATTGACAGAAACCGATTGTCGTCTTGACGATTACGAAGATGGCGGGTTCTGGTCGTGGGCCACAATGACCTTTAGATCAATCCTCTTCCTTTTCTTTTCTTTTCTTTGCTTGCTTCTACTCTTGCTTGCTTCTTCTAGCCTATCAACAAACATCCCTTGATACCTTGATAGTGTCAAAGGCCTTTCCTTGCTCACGGGCAGGCAGGGCGACTTACTAAAAGGACAGGGAAGGGAGGAGAAACCAAATATGCAAAAAGGGAAAAGGTGACAGATCGCTGGTTAGAATTCAATCTCAATCAATCAATCAATCATGTTTGTTGAAAGTTCCTTGGCAGTAGACTGGCTGGCTGGGTACAAGCTCGAATCAGTGTTTTTCCAAACCCCCAAAACTCTGGAAAGTTCTCGTCACACCAGGCCCTTTCATGAATCATTTCAACTGTGAAGGTTGACATTCGGTCCCTCATCTGCCTATGTCCGACAAAGTCCGTTTGAACAAGAAAGTCATCGCCCCTGTTTGCTTGCTTGCTTGCTCCCTGCGATCACCCAAGAAACCCGCTTGTCCAAGAAAAGGTTTTCCCAAGGCTCCTGGTCGCCAACAAGATCTAGCCCCTGAAACAGGATCCATCCTTTCCAAGCACATTCAATTATCGTACGCTCAAACGTACGCGACCTTGCTCCTGGTGGGATTGACAAGGACATGGCCAACTCAGTCGATCCTTTCAACCACTGGAACGCCCCATTCCTCGTGGGGGGTGACGCTGATGAAAATAGCCGCAGCTCGAAAAGGAGAGCATCTCAATGTGCAACTGGACACACATCGACAATCAGGATGCAGTGACGTTGCCATCATGATGTACAGTCAGGGCTCCACCAAATGAGTTAGCCATACAAGTCAGCAAGATTGGCAGCGAATAAACTTACCAAGAGGCTCCTCGTCACCAGTATTTCCGTTGAAGGAGAAAAACTCGTCACGAATCGCCTGTGCATACTGACTAATCGAAGCTTCGACGTGAGGATGGACGGGAGTCATACCGACCATACCAATCTGTTGGCTGAACGGGGAAGAATTTCTCGCGTACGCGGCTTGAATCCTAGCCTGGCGCTCAGCTTTACGGCGGGCAGCTCGCACACGTAGTTCCTCGAGCTTGGCTTCATGAACTTCGATGGCGGTGAGAAGTCTCCCATGAGTAAGGTAGAAGTCCTTGGAGACTTTGAAGTTGAAGAGGATGTCTGCTGCGGTGGAGCTGGCCTCCTGCAGACGATTCTTCTCGAGATTGAGAATGGTGTCAAAGGTGGCTCTGTCAACATTGCTGTAGTTTGCGACCTTGGACAGAGCGTCTGGAATGACCTTGATGCAATGGGCCATGAGCTTTTTGTCATCACGAGAAATGAACAGATTGTGAGTGAGCTTGATGTAGAGTTCAAAGCTGACCAATTCAGCTGTCGCCATCAACCAGCGGCCTTGAAGTTGCAGGAGGTGCTTGTAGAAGGCCAACAGCTTCTTACCCCCAGGAGAACTGACCAAGAAGGACCGAATGGCCGACAGAGCAGGTCGCAGGTTTTCGTACTGGACTTTTGGACCCGGCTCCTTGCTCAGGAGGTATTCGACGAATCTTGGTGTTGCGAGCACGATCTTCCCAGGAAGAGGCGCTTTGTTGTCGAGGAAGTGTTGCAAGCTCCGCTTGTTGTCTTCGTAAAGGAGGGTGAAGTAAGGGTCGAGAGTGACTGACTTGGACGGCGCAGTCCTCAATGGGAGGGTGAGAGTAGAGGTGGTCGAGGGCATGTCGGGGACCTTGGAAGGTGACATGTTCGCTGGTACAGGAGAGTTTGACATTGTACAATTACTCGGTAGATGATCTTGTCTCAACGAAGCTGGCTGATGTTGAAGCGGGGATGGTAGATGTAGAAGACAGTGAGCTCAGACAGAGATGAAATATTAGTAAACCAAAATTCCCTTGGGACCAAGAGGCTGGGGGACAAAGCATCCATGGGTGCGGCAGAACTCGATCTAAACAAGTGAATGATATCTGATCGTCACGTTGATTTGTAGTGTATGTTCATGTATGTGTTCTTCACCCTTCCCTGCGCTTACCACACAACAGCTTGGACATTTGATATCTCTTTCCGTCTTCTTCAAAAGTCAGGACTCGAGATACCCCAGGCGATCACCTTGAGCTCATGTTTGACAGTCTGGAGGCCTGAGAGTTCCATCATCACGTCCCAAGTTGATTGTTCCAAGATTCTTTCAAAGGATGGACACCCAAGGGAAGAGCCGATAGATCTTTCCTTACACCAATATGGAGTCCTGCACAGGTATATCTTGACACATTCGGCATTGATAGTATACAATGCTAGCTGGACAGCATCAGCTCGGGCGGTCGTTCTGGAAGAGGCAAACAGAGAACATTGTAGGCTGATTAAGCGGCCTAGAGCTGATGCAGGTTGACTGTTGCAGCTTTCGTGGAGCCCACGATGATCATCGGTATACTCGTTTAACAGCACCAAGTCGAGCTCGCGCATTCATCTGTTACAAGACATACCACAATGGCACAATAGCAAAGACAAGATGGAGAAGCAAACAACGTGGAGTCGCCAGGGCAGATGGCGGATGCTTGGTGGAGGATGCTCGAATAGGAAAAGGTGGCACACGATGGTCCGAAAGTCGGTTGATGGTCGAATGAACTGTGGCTGCAACCATCTCTACCGAGTACCGAGTACATCGTCACCTCATACTGCGTCTCAACAACTGACTTCCTGCTCCTATTCCCACTGCCACTCTCATATCGACCACAGAAGAACACATCTCGAGTCCCAAATGACCCTCCTTTCCAAGACCGAGCCGTCTACCTCCCTTTCATATTCGCCTACGACCGGAGACCTGCCGACTACAGCATATCGATAATGTCGCCCTCTATTCGAAAACAATGGCTGCCTTGATCGCACTCTTGTTCTTCATCGATTCCAGGCACTCGGCCCATTGCTCCAGCTTGAATGTCTTGTTGACAATGCCTGCGACCTTTACCTTGCCCGAGTCTATTCAACCCATCGTTAGTCGCATGCGCGTGGAAAGAGCAAGGAATTGACAAGACATACCAAGGTAGTCGATGGCAGCAGGGAACTTGTAGGTCTCGCTGAACGACCCAAGGATGGTGATTTCGTCCCCGAAGATCTTGGTCGGTGGCCACGACACACGGTCCTTGTTGCCGTAGACGCCATAAACCACAAGCTTGCCGCCTCTTCGGACATAGTTGATCGAATCCTCCAAGATCTTGACACTACCCGTAGCCTCAACCACAACATCAAAGCCATAGGGGTTTTCTCTCTTGATCTTTTCAAACTGCGGGCCGGGGTCCTTGCGAGACAGTTCAACGTACTCATCAGCCGCATCCAGGGATTTGGCGAGGTTCATCTTCAGTCCCTCAGGTGCAGCAATGACAACATGGCAACCGCCGTTCTGGCGGAGCATTTGCGTCAAGACGAGACCCGTAGGACCCGCGCCGAACATGAGCACGCTGGAACCCATCTTAGGTGAAATCTTGTCCAGACCGTGGGCGGCACAGGAGGCGGGCTCGAGCAGGGTGGCGTCGACATCGGACAAGTTCTTGATCGGGAACACTCGTTTGGCAGGGTATGCACAGTACTCGGCAAAGCCACCGTCCATGGTCACACCGTGGGCTTGGAAGTCTTCGCAGAGAAGCTCCTCCCCACGACGGCAGTAGAAGCACTCTCCACAAAGTTCCGAGTTGTCTGCAACAACCCGCTGACCGACTTCGAAACCCTTAACCTTGGGTCCGAGGGCTGCAACGACACCGACGGTCTCGTGACCGGGAATCAAGGGGAACTGCGGTTTCCGTCAGATTTGTTCAGGGCCATCACGTTGAACTGCTGCTCGTACCTTGGCCAAGAATTCACCCTCGTGAATGTGCAGGTCGGTGCCGCAGACACCGCAAGCCTTGACCTTGATCTATGTCCTGTCCTCAGCATTCTCTTCGTTCAGTCTCGGTCGAGCTTACGTACCAGGATATCATTTTCACGAAGCTTAGGGAGGGGGACCTCGACGACGCTGAACTTTTCTGGCTCATCGTACTCTAGATGCACACACGGGATCAGTCGAAGTTTCAGCCAGGATCTGCCTGCGGACCAGAATCGAGAACCAAACGTGGGGATATCGAGGGAGTCATACTCAACGCCTTCATCTTGGAGGGGAGACTTGTGGAACCCATTTTGATCTACGATCTCTGGTCTATGGAAGATGCAGCAGCACAAACAGGAGGAACAAGTTGCAGAGAATATTCAGGACGGGAGAAGAAGCAACAGAAGACGTCTAAAGCGGTCGACCGATCACAAAAAGAAATATGTTGAGGGGGGACCTCGCGCCAGCCAAAGCTACCCAGCCTCACGTAGCCATGACAGCAACAAAATGATCTCTTGGGCAGCGCAGCCGAGTGCGGGGCGAGTATCTGCTTGATCGAAACTTTTTCTCGACATTTTCCGATGACCAACCAAATGGCCATGGACGATCTCACACCCCTCCGAGATATCATCGTGCACCCGTGCGTTATCTCATTATTCTCAGAGCCAGATATCTGAGACCGGAGCCAAAGATCTTGTCTAGCCCAGCTTCCCCGTTTCCGAGCTTGTTCACTAATGACCCTCGTCTGCACTTCGGGCAAATTCCTCCGCAAGATCGGAGGGGGGGGGGGGGGTTTCTTTCTCGACAAACAGATCCAGTGGTCCTGGGAAAGTCGGTGAGCGCAGCCTTGGGACCTGGAGCGTTCACGATCTTGAGGCAGGACTTATCATTCGCCCTTGGTCCATTGTGAAGCAGATATGAGCCACTGGGAGAATTCCAGACTCGTCTGGAACCTGTCTCACACGGCTAATCAAAGTTGCACTCTAGCGCCCGAGCTTGAGAGCTGTTGCCCTGAGGTCTTGCTCGGTCTTTTTTGCCCTGACGGATGCGGATGCACCCAGGAACAACCTTGTTCCCGATTCGACGGGTACATGTCACCACTGCCAACAAGCCAACAACGGCGCGAAAACACAGGGGGTGACTGGACTCAATTATTTTTACCCAGAAGTACCTGCGTTCCTGACTCCTTCAGTCAGCACCGAGAAAATCCCACACGCGTGTGCGCTTGAATCTTTTCCCGCCAACTCTCAACGAGTTTGTGCGCGACTTTGTGGCCTCGTCGCGTGACTCACCGGACCTGTGGCTTTCAGGGGCAAGAAGCGAAATGTGGATGAGGGAGAGACACATTCACAAAAAGATAAACCGGACCGCCCTCCGCTCACACCACAAGACAGGCCAGGTAGGAGGTCGTTCACTGTGTTCATGGTCTCCATGCCATGATGCCATGATGCCATAGTCTGTCCATCTCTTGTTACCTTCAAGTACAAGCACTCGTCTGTCTTGGCTTGTCAATCTTTTCCCCGCGACCCTCCTTCCCCTCCTTGCCTGCTCGTTCCTCGTCGCTAGCATTATTAGTGCGATAGTGGGATAGTGCCATGATCCAATAGTTCTTTTCTCTTATATCACCACGCCCTCTACCTCTACCTTGCTTGCCCTTTTGATTTTCACCACGACTATGTCCTCTACTACTTTTTCGAGATGGCGAGATGAACACGATTTGGCCATCAGGGCGTCGCTCACTCATCTGTCATATAGAAACCAAAGAGAAACAGAAAACAAGACGGTTGATCGCCCGTGACTTTCCTATACTCGTGGCATGCGTTGTCCCAACTTTTGCTTTATATGTTCGGGAGCCCAAAGCTAACCTTTCCTTTTGCTCCTCGTTCTTGACCCAATACAACCAAGGTGCAATGCGACGCAGTGCGATTCAACACTCATGAACTGAGTCCAAACTACTCGGTTCAGATTCCCTTGCCATACTTCCAAGCGGCGCCTGTTTTCCAACGGTTGCCACGGGGCCGGTAAAATGCTTCGACTCTCAAACTTCCAACACCAGCGCCGACGCTCCCGAAACCAACCCCAGAGAAAAGCGTGACACATGATCCAACACAGAGAACGTCGTGGCTCCTATTTCGTCCTGCGGCATCTGTCTTTGGCCTCTTGCCTCTTGCCTCGCCTATATCGTGCCACCAGCCCAGCGCATAACCACAAGATCTATTTCAGTCCGAATCCTTCGCTCCCCAGCACTGCCATCCAGAGCTTCTCCTCCAACTTCTCCCGCGACGCGTATCGGTACAAACTCAGAGTATTAAAACATGTTCTCGCGATAGGGAACCGTTCCACCGGCTTGTTTGTTGGTCTTCCGAATTCATCCATTTCCTCCTTGGCACGGATCAACTGGATACGGATCACTAGGTTTGTGGCTCCCATAGCTGGGATTCGATCGCTTGCCGTGATGAAACTCAGGATTTTCCGTTGATCTCCTGGTGATACGCGTGCAAAAAATTCCCAGAACCAGACAACTTGGGGTTGATTTTCGGGCGGTCCTTCCTGCTTAGGCCAGCCTTCGTATGTCGCCACTGCGCTCAAGCTGGCGATGTCAAGTGGTTCATCAGAGCCTCTCACGAGAAGCTCGATCTCTTCGGGTCGGAATAGGGACAGCGCGTTGCCGCCACAGACGGTGAAGAAGCCACGCTTGAACGGCTCGTATTGCCTTGCCACAGCTGTGTCGAGTAGATAATGGATGTAGAGGTCGACAAATTCTCGTCGATTCGAGTTGTTAACTGCCCTTTTCTCGCCGCCGGGACACAGTGGGATCTGGATAATATCACCGTAACGGTCCATTTCAACCACGAAGTCGCGACAAAATGTCTCCTCGACATCACCCTCAAATTCAAGCAGTTGTCTGAAACCTCGTGCCAAGGCAGGTCGAAACTCAGCCAGGTCTTCGAGGGTGAACCCGTGGCCGACTTTGGGGATTGACGACAACTTGTCGCCGGTTGCAGGTGCCGAAGCCAACATTTTCTTGAAGACAAACGGCGGAAACGCCACATCCAAAATAGTCGAGTTGTAGATGGCCAACCCGACCAACACCCCAACCAAGAAGAACTGCTCGGATGACTCAAAGCAGAAGGGATTGAAATAGCAGTATTGAGAATCATCATCATAAACGAACAGTCCATGGTGAGGATCAAATATCTCTCTCACCAGTAACAGGAACCATTCCTTACGAAGACCGCCTGCATCAACCCCTTCTTCTCCCTGAAAATCAATGCGCAGGCCTTTCTTGATGTCACTGCCGCCAGATCCGACAACCTCCGAGACACTACGCAGACTGTCCTCGACCAAGCATTCTCGTCGGACTTTGAGAATGAGGTACTGACTGACAGCTTTGCGACTGAGGATGCTGTCAAAAAAGGCCTCTCTTGCTTTGATTTCCATCTGTCTTCGCGCATCGTGCTCGAGGATGTGGATCTTGGCATATATGCTCAGAAAGAAGGGATACTGGCAGAAGGTGAACTTTGTCTTGGTCGTCTCCCAAGTTTCGAAGTCGGCCACAAGATCGGCATAGTCCAGCATCGTATTGTAGAAGTTGCTGATGGGTATAATCTGACCATGGGAGTATGCGTGGTACTTGGCACTGAGACCTGGACTATGTAACCTCTGCTCCTGTGCCGCAAAGGCGTCCCTCTTCCGCGCAGTATGGCCAACATTGGCGTGGAACAGCAGAGCCATGACCCTTGCGGCCACGCGGATTTGCCAGTCTTCGCCGTACGAAGAGAGCTTCGGCTTTCCGTCAGACTTGTCCGCTGAAGTGGAAGAATGTCGACCCCCTAGTGCGGCGTGAACTTGAGAGGCATGGTGCATCCCAGAGTCAGAGAAGCTAGGGACGAGGCCCTCTGTGGGGTTGATGAGTTCGTGGGCTGGAGTTTTCTGTTGTCGGGATAGTCTGTAACTCACGAAACTGCCAACCATTTCCACCGTCCTTTGGAAGTGGCCGTCAGAGTATCTGGAAAACCATGAAACCAGATACTGGTGATTTTCATGAGAGAGATTAGCCATCAGGCCCAGAATCCGCTTGATGATGCCAGAGTGATGGCCGAGACTTCCTGGGCGTCTACCGCCGCTTGGAACACGTTTCGATGGCGAGTCACGGGCTCTATCGTCAACTTGTTTTCCTGCCGGGACCGGAGGGTGAGGTATGGTAACCCCAAACATCTTGCCTGTCTCAAGCCTCGAGGGTGTCAATAACGGGTTAGCTAGAAGGATCAGTAAGAATCGACAATCCTCGGGACGCTTCAACGGTTGCCTTGGCCGTTTCAAGAGATTTTCCGTGATCTTCAACAGGCTCCGCTGTAAGTGTATTCGGGATTCCATGATGTCTCGCTGAATACCCTCTAAAGGGGTCGACTGCCAACATTGCTGTGCCTTTGGATCTGTCAACTTTGGCCTCAATTCGTGCCAACGTTGTTCCCAGTGATCGCCCGCATATATCAATGAGCGATACCACTCGGCAAGTTCGAGCCAATTGATTCTTGGATGTCTCCCACTTGCAGAACTGCGACTCTTCTCTGGGGACCTATCTCGCTGATGATGAGATTCTCTGACCGACATAGCCGCACGCCCATTCGGTGCCCCTAACCACCATGATCCGTTCTCCGCAACATCGCCAAGCAAAAGGGTTTTTGCGTCAAGCTCGGATAGGAAGACATCAGGCTCTAGTACAGGAGCCGAAGCAGGTTCGGACAATTGCCGCCTCTGGTGTGTCCCTGAACCAGACCTGGGTTTAGGTTCCTGGGGTGGACGAGGGGTGAGGAAAGACTGGTTTAACGTGGTACAACCTACAAAGCAACCAGCAATGTAGTTTTCGACCAGACGGAAGACGTCGGATCTTGGGCCGGACGTTGTGATTGAGTGCTGTACAGGCTCTAATGGTTGTCGTCCTCTAGAGCTCTGCGGCCTGTTGTGGACCGAGGGTAATGAATTGAAGGGGTCAGCTGGGTAACCTTGAACAAAGGATGGCCCGGGATATCGGTTTGCGTGGCGAGGAGATAGGTTGGCTTCCTCATAGCTGGGTGGTTTCATTCCAGGATGTGGCGACGGTGGTGGTGAGTCCTGTTCATCCGTGGGCTGTCCCTCCAGCACACCTTCTGGCGGGGTTCCATCCAACAGGAACGAATCCTCGGCCGGTGAGTGATTGTCGATTGGTATTGGGTGAGTAGGTGAAGAAATCCCGTCGTACTTAATGCGAGACTCGAGATAGTGTCTCAGGCAGCGATCAAGTAGCGATCTCGTTCTCTCAAGAGACACGCATACGAATTTGCGCTGGGATGAGGATCCAGCCGCCGATGCCTGGGTATCATCTTTGGCCTCCGAGCTGTACTCGAGATCATTGATGGTCAGGCAGGTTGTACATCGGAACACCTTGAGTCCCTGGGGCCATCGGACGGTAGAGTCACAGGTCATACACTTCCCAGTTACCGGCTGGCGATCACTCCGTGGCATGGAAGCTTCAGCAGCTTGCTGCCTCATATTTCCCTCTTCGTGCCGAGTATCGCGCGTTCCATCAAAATCAATGCCATGCTTGCTCTTTTTCTCCGACTTTTTGGAACCAAAGATGGAGGGAAAGGGGTGACTGAAGGACCGACTGTGGTTGAGCTTCGCGGAGCTAGAATCTGGTGATTCGGGGAGGGGTTTTCGACGTAGGGTAGGAATCTCGAATGTCTCGGCCGCAGCACTGACTGGGGGCGGTGGTAGGGGTCGATTGAGGTCGGTGCCCTTGGGTTGATCATGGCTTGTACTCCGAGTTAGCTGGACATTGTGAGGTCGAGGCCGGCTGGGATGGTGGTCGTGGGACGCAGATGATGGCAGCGACGCCATTGTCGTCATGTAGAATTGCGACAGAGCCTCAGATCCTGGTGATGGGGCGAGGCGAGCGAGGTATTCATAAAGAGTGGGCCAGTGAAGCCAGTCCACCGACGACGCTTCGATGTCTCAGAAAGTGCTAAGGGCTTAGGTGGCAGCGCAAGTGGTGTTTGCGTAGTGTATGGTGTATAGGTATAGTCTGGTGCCTTGGTCACGATATTCATTCGCTTAGAAAGCAAGTCCCAAGGCGGACACGCCAGAGTAATCCAACAATCAATCTCCTGGGAGGGTGTCGCAGCACGGATAGTCGAAGTGAAGGAGAAGGAGCTCCAGCATATTGTCCCGTCACAGACGCCAACAATAATGCTGGGGGCGCAAGGCAGGCACGATCGGCGTCGTTCACGAGGGGTTACTTTGGGCGGAGGGAGGCGAGACGAGAGTAGTAGACCTCATCGCCATCCGACTGCTTCTAGAGGGAAAAAAGTGGTTCTGGTGGTGGTGGTGGTGGCATTGATCGAGGACTGTTTTGCGAGGGGAATTTGCCAAGGCCACTGAGAAACAAGATGCAGGGCGTCAGAGGGAGTCAACAGGCAGAATTAGGGAAGCCCCAGGACTTGACAGGGCACCAGGGGCAAGCCTCGGGTCATCGGCGCGCGAGGGTCAGGGGCTAAATTGCTTGATTGGGGGCGCACCTATAGGCTCTACCCACTAAGAGAACAGACTAAGAGCCCCAGTGGGGGGGACGTTGACATCACACCCTCAGCGTCGATATGTTTGTTATACTTGGGGGGAGTGCCCGTGGAACTTACTCGGTACTCACAGGGGGGAATTACGGAGCCTTACAAGCGAACCCTTTCGAACTAATAGGCACTCAAAACTTATTAGGCCATGGGGGATAGTCTCATCCTCCGTACTCGGTACAAGTACGGGCGTTCTATTTTCGGCACCGTGTGTACTGGTAGGTACTTCCGTACAAAGTACCGAATACCTATTGAACTCTCGCCACTAGGTGTTTTCCCAAGTTATTGTTGCTCTCATATCATGTTACTCGGTAGACACGGGGAAGTACGGGCGCATAAACAAGTACCTGGCTGATACTGTAGTTTGTTTGGGCTGTGCTAGATCATACGAGTACGGGTCTCTGTCTCAAAATCGAGAAGAAAAAAGACTACCATTCTAGTCACCGAATTGCCGCTCGCTAACATCTTTCAAAGCAACATGGAGACCCCATCAGCCGTGTTGACGCTTGGGCCGATTACCCGTCAAGTCCATATTCTTCAACTAGCTTGTCCGCTGCTGTCAGCCCCACGAGATACGCCGTTGATTGAGTGTGGTTGCTGTAGAGCCTTGTTAGCCTAAATGTCTCAGATATGTCGACCTTCAGTCGCATGACTTACTTGGAAACAATGGGGATGACACTCATATCAGCCACTCTGAGATTCTCCACTCCAAAAACCTTGAAGTGGTTGTCCACAACGGCCTTGTCTTCATCCTTGCCCATCCGAGCAGTCCCCATCATGTGCCATGTCGAAGCGCTGCCCGCACGCCAGAAGGCCAGGATATCATCCTCAGACTCACTCTTGGGGCCGTCGATAGCCAGGGTGTCTTTTTGGAACTCGGGGCTCTTCAGGACCCTCAGAACATCTCGTGTAGCCTCCACGGCCACCCGTCTGTCAAATGGGTGGGAGAAGAAGTTGGGATCGAAGATAAGTGGTTTGGTGGGATCAGACGACTGGAGTCTCACGGCGCCCGTCGACATCTGATTGAGGATGAACACGAACACGGTTGTTCCGGCCTGTGCGTTTTCTGGGTCGATGAAATTGGGAAGCCATGCAGCATTGAGGAGGAACTCGTAGTGAGGAACTGTCGGCTTCCGCAGTTTTTCTTGTTCTTCCTTTGGTAGAGCTTGGAACTCGGCGCTGTCATACAATTTATCCAGCTTCAGGTATGCAATACCCAGAGCGCAGC
This sequence comes from Fonsecaea monophora, assembly GCF_001642475.1. NCBI lineage: Eukaryota > Fungi > Ascomycota > Eurotiomycetes > Chaetothyriales > Herpotrichiellaceae > Fonsecaea > Fonsecaea monophora. The sequence goes on from NW_019174009.1 coordinate 101,039, forward strand.
CATATTCCGCCAAGGGCCCAGTACCGTCTTTCTCCCAAGCGGCTCGGGCAGCTGCTTGAAGTTCCTTGTTTTTGTAAAAGCGGGTCCTCTCACTCGTGTGGTCTGCTCGGAGGGATGGGATCATGATGTGGTGGTGATCCTTGAGGTGCCTCCCGACGTTTTCATTGGCTTTCAAAATGGGGATATTGAAGCTGCTGAGCTCGTCCACGGGGCCAATGCCAGAATGCATCAGAATTCTTGGTGTATCGAGGGCACCACACGATAAAATGACTTCTTTGTCGGCTTGGAAAACCTTCCCTCCAGTCGTCTTAATCGCGGTCGCCTTTGTGCCATCGAAAGTCACTTGAGCCACCTCAGCGTCAACCAAGACGTGTAGGTTGCTGGGTGCCCCCACCAACGCGTCTGCGGATGTCGATCTGATCCCTTTGTATGCACTAGAAACGCAGGCGGCAAGACCGATTGGGTCTCCGGAATTATGGTCGGGGTTGGGCTTTGTACCGTTGGCATACCAGATGTCCATCAGTGCCGTGCACGAAGGCTCCCAAACCTGTGGAAAGCCGACCTTGATAGGCCCGTCGTGCCCATGGTCCTTTGGGTCAGGGTTAAGATACCGCTTGGCATCACCTGGTACATTCGGAGCAGTCGCGTGAAAAGATTCGAGCCGCTTGTATCTTTTCTGAGCATTGTTCCAGCTCCATTCGTCGTCGCCCACGAGATTTGCGATCTGATCATAGTCATCCTTTGGACCGACGGTCCAGACGGAGAAATTGATGGCGGTGCTTCCCCCAAGCCCTTTGCCACGATCGTAATCAATGATGTTCCCATCGAAGCCTTTGATGGGTGCAGTCTTGTAACCCCAATTCTGCGAAGGGATCATTCGATGAAGCCACCTTTCTGCGTCCGCTCGAACGTCCTTGGAGTCGTTTTTCCCGCCGGCCTCGATGAGAAGGACCGAAGGACGATGCTTGCTGTTTGCCAGACGAGCTGCGAGGATCGCCCCTGCTGCACCGGCGCCGACGACGATGAAGTCGAACCTGTCTGGCGTTGAGGGGCTCATTTTGACAGAAGAGACGTATGCGATTGTCTTGGGAAGTGTGATAGTCAGTATACAAGGGACAGATTGTTGCTCTCTCACGAGATTCCTTGTTCAAGAGGAGAATCGTTTCGCCATTGAGCGTCCCGAACGACGTTATATAGGCAGACCTGGCAAGTCGTGTCGCCCGTAAGAGACTGGCTTCTTGGGAGCTGACTGCAGTATTTCCTGGGCAAAGGGGTGCCCTACAACCTCTTCAGAGCAAGGCTTGTCAAAAGTACTCACCTTTTGCCATACCTGGCACACTGGACAAGGGCGATATCCGCTAAGTATGACAGATCACTGATCCGTCAAGCCAATAGCCTGGTCATCTCGGAATGATTCGTCAACCCTCTGGCAAGGACTTGACCATGTCCCATCGTGACCATCGTCCTCAGCCTTCTCGGGAAAGAAAACGGTAGACCAGGGACAGGTAGCAAGTCCAAGGAGGGCCTCGAGAGGTTGGTGATCGACATAGTCCTCGTCTTTGGAGTGATATGATAGGCAGGCATGCTATGTAGGCTGAGTCATGTTGAAGCAGACAGGCCACCACATCCACAAGAGGTCGTTGGTAACTGCTCCTTTGGAAGCTGAGCAGGCATAAGATGCAACTCAGGGAAAAGTCGGTCGATGAACCAAGAGGTATAAGCCCCGAAAGTCTGAAAGGTTTAGAAGGCAATGAGGCAAAAGTGGGAAAAGTGGAGGATAAAGTTGCCGTATCGATGAGATAATTCCTCCATGCGGTAAATTTACAGAGCCACATCCCTGACAATTCTTGCTCGTCAACCCCCTGGCGCATATTCTCACACGAAAAACACACCTACCCCGTACACACGATAGCTCCGATATTTGTCACATCGACTTCTCTCAGCACGCAGCACGCCTAGCTACGACGCTTTCGACGGGTATGAGCTGACTCTCTCAAATGGAATTGGTCCCTCGGTGTTGGCGTTCATCATGTTCACCAGCCGTGAAATCGCGCACCCCCCAACTCCGCGGCCGTTACTTTTCCTCCAGCCGTCGTCCTCTCTCCTTTGCCACTGCTGAGCTCGAGCGACTTCGTCCAGAGCTCCTTTCTCGTCCTGTGCTGTCGACAAATGTTTTGCTACCGCCTCCGAAGCAATCGTCCATATCACGGGGCCCACGGGTTGAACAAGAGAATTTGAGTCCCGCACGCCTACCAGTGTCCTGTCCTGGTTGCGGCGCGCTCACGCAAGATGTCGACTCTGGACAAGCAGGTTTCTACACATTGTCAAGAAAAGCGGTGGTGAAATATCTCAACAACCTCGAGAGCTCGAGTCGGGTCCAGAATGAAGGAGACGTAGGCACAGATGTGGCACATGTCCAAACCTCCCAACATGATGAAAATCTACAAGACGAGCACGGCATAGTCCAGCCTCAGCCCCAGAGAACACCTCCTATCTGCGATAGATGTCATTATTTGATCCATGACTCCCGCGGTGTCCCTATTGCGCATCCTTCGGTTGAAGCCATCGCGGACTCGATCGCTGAGTCTCCTTTCTCCAGGAACCATGTCTATCACGTCCTTGATGCAGCAGATTTCCCCATGTCTGTCATCCCTTCAGTCTATAAGAGCCTCTCCTTGGCAAAGCTCGAACGCAGAATCGTAGGTCTCAGCATTCGTTTTCAACCCGACCCTCTGTATCTTTCATCATCACGAGATCCGATCTCCTGGCTCCAACCAAAGAGATGGTAGATGGCATGATGCCCAAATTCATCGCTATTCTGAGGACTGCCTTGGGTCGCATGGGACAAAAGCTCCGGCTGGGCAACGTGCATCTGGTCTCGTCGAAGCGAGGATGGTGGACCAAGGATATCAAAGAAAGCATTTGGCGCAGGGGAGGCGGCAACTGGCTTGTTGGAAAGTTCAATGTGGGAAAGTCGAATCTGTTTGAGGTCCTTTTCCCCAAGGGATCCGCCGGCAGAGCGCCTGTATATGCAGAGATTCAGCGACAGCAGGAGGTTACCGCAGAGCATAAATCTACCGATACCACCTTTTTCTCCGAGAAAAACTTACTACCTCCCCCTCAGCCAGAAGTTCCTTTTCCATCCATGCCTTTGGTGTCAAGTCTGCCGGGGACGACAGCATCTCCGATTCGACTTCCCTTCGGCAACCACAAAGGAGAGCTGATTGATATGCCGGGCCTAGAACGTGGAGGCCTCGACCAGTATGTCAAGCCCGAAGATCGGACCGACCTGGTCATGGTACATCGGCCGACGGTCGTCCAACACATTATCAAGCCCGGTCAATCTCTGCTCCTAGGAGGGGGATTGGTCCGGATCACACCGCTCCTCGACGAAGCTGACCCGAGTACCACCATGCTGGCGTACCCCTTTGTTCCGCTCAAAACTCATGTCACATCCACGGAGAAGGCATGTAGCACGCAAATGCAAGAACGTGAAAGCGGTGTAGAGTCAATCTTAGCTGAAGGCGCAGGGAACTGCATGGCTTCTGCGGGTCAATTCAAATTGCAAACCGATGTCACAAAATCCAGAGCAGGCTCCATGATCAGAGCTGGAGTCAACATCGAGAAGTTGCCATTTCGTGTCTACGCAACAGACATACTCATCGAAGGGGTCGGATGGGTGGAGCTGGTCTGTCAGGTCAGAAAAAGCAGACGTTTACATCAGCCTGGGCCACTTGCTGAAGATTCTACGGGACCAGATTCCACCGGATCGGATGTTCCTAGCGCTGAAGGCCTGTCGATTGATACGAGTACGTTTACTCCATTCTCCTCCATTCAGACTGGTGAAGACTCGGGGCTCTCTCCAAGGTTTCCTGAAGTCGAGGTCTTTACTCCCAATGGCAAGTTCGTTGGACAACGAACCTGTCTCGATGTATGGCAAATGTGGAATATGGGAAAGCCTCAGCCGAAGAGGGCCGCGCGTCCTCGTAAGCCGATGAGCGGCGCAAAGAAGCGCGAGAAGCTACGCCGCAGGGCAGTCCTGGCCACAAATCAAAGCAGCTGATCTATACAACAAAAAGTTTACAATGGTGATTCTGGCCGAAGGTGGCAGATGTTGGTATTTGTTTACTCAGACATTTAAGGGAGGAATGCAAAAGAGCAGTTCATCATGCATGTCATTTCGCGCTCCCTCCCTAGCATCGTTGCTCGATGCACTTGGATTAACGGATCACAAGGCAGTTCCGTTCTCTACACTTTCTTGTGGATCTTCATTCTGTCAAGACCACAATCTTGCCACGCGCGAGGTTCTTCTCCATGGTATCGTGCGCCTCAACAATCTGGTCCAACTTGAACACCCTTCCAATCTGGACAGGCAAGGTGCCCGCCTCGATCTGCTTGAGCAAATCGTTCAGGGGGGTTTCTCTGAATTCATCTGGGCCCCCGGAATAAACAGTCAAGCAGACAGTATGAGGTATGAGCTCCATTGGGGAGACGTTTTCCATGGTCCAACTGTTTCCTACAAAATGCTTGTTAGGCCAATCCGAACGAGATAGCAAACACTCTTGGCTTACCAACGATGCCAGCCATACACACGATTCCTCCCTTGACAGCACACCGCAAGGAATCTCTCAGAGTGGTGGTCCCCACCAACTCCAGGACTTTGTCGAATTTGTTGTCCTGAACCTGCTGAGCAACGTGTCCATCGTCGATAATGATGCGATCAATTCCACTCTTTTGCATCAACTCGGCAGTCGCTTTACCGGCATGTCTTGTTGTTCCGGCAACAAAGCAACCATGGTTCTTCGCAATGGCCGCAGCCGCCAACCCGACAGAAGTCGTCCCCCCTCGAATGAGCAGACGGTCCTCGCTCCTCAATTTGAGTGCTTTGAATAGACACCCGTAACTCGTCTGCAACATCTCTGGGACAGCACCGACGATGGTCCAGTCCAAGTCGGTGTCCAAGGCCTGCGTGTTGTCCACCTTGACGCTGGTATACTGGGCATAGCCGCCGTCGAAGTCTCGACCCATACCTCCCATGGCAGTGGCAACCTTTTGGCCAGTCTTAAAGGTGCCGCTGGGACACTTTTCCACGATGCCAGCGGCCTCTATGCCCAACACGCGGGGGAATTTGACGCCGGGACTGTGTCCGCGGCGAGTGAAGAGCTCGGAGCGATTGAGGCCAAAGGCTTTGATGTGGATGAGAATCTCGTCCTGCTTGGGCGTCGGGATTGGAAGCTGTTCGACCTTGAGGACTTCGGGTCCACCGGCCTCGTGAATCACGACGGCCTTCATTGTCGTCGTCGCCATTTGTATCTTGTTCTTCTCGTCAAGGCCTATGACGGAGATCTTGAGTCAACTTTGGCCGGAGATCACTCCCGTGTCGAAATGCGGTACAGGCAGAGGACAATCCGGAGGGCCGGGTTGTGTGGTATATATACCACACAACCCTCTCCCCCTCTCTCTGGAAACAAATCCCTGTCCCCTTTCCGTCCAACTTCTCTCACAATAGTCTACCTTGCAGCTCTCAGGCCCCCGCTGTGTCGGTTACGAGTAGGAAATAAGGCCGAACAGCGAAGCTTCTGGACGAATAAACTCTGAGGACGTACCTGAAGGAAAAGCACTTCTCTTGCCCCTTGTTCCATCTAATCGACCAGGGTTATATCTGGTTGACGCGTATAACACGTGTATACTTAATTAATAAATATGACCTGATTTGGTCTGATTTGATCTGATTCAGCCAACTGTCCGAAGACCCAAGTGTGGGGCCTGATGCCGGGTTGCAGTTCGGTCATAGACCTACTGATGTGCCAATGAGTGCCAATGAGGATGTGAGAATGTAGTCGTCACACGTACCACCAGTACGGCGTACATATGTATGTACCCAGGTACCAGGGAGGTAGGGACATACCTAGCCGTAGCTTGTGTCTTTATCTGAGAAATGAATGAATGAATTGTCGTCTATCGCTGTGGGGGAGGAAGGGGCCTTGCATATTGCATGCAGGCTCGTATCTCGGGGCACGTAACATCTGATTCTAACGGTTGAAACTGATGCTGATACTGATGCTCGCTCGGGTTCGGGTTCGGGTTCGCTTTATGCCGGCGAATCAGCTTCTATCATTATTATCACTAATACTCACCTATATGCATTTTTCTCCATATTTTCCTCCTTCTATCTTTCATCTCTCTCTCTCTACAAACTGTGATCCGAGTGGGCCTGATATGCTTCCCAGCTTCGAGGGAAGTCTGAACGCAAAGCCTGCAGCTACATTGAGCCAATCTCAAAGCAGCTACGTAGTGCTGCTCGGTGGCGGTCAAGGCGGAGTGAGTGAGTGAGTTGAGCATCATCCAAGCATGCAAAGAAGCAAGGCCGACCACATCGTGCGAAATATCAGAGACAGCTACACATTTCACGGCATGACTAAGATCATATTGCCAAAGAGCAGAGCGCGACAAGCAAAGCTCGACGCTGTGTCATTAGGATTAGAGCAATCAAGTACTCTCTAAAGATGTCCCGAACGAGTGTAGGCTCTTCGATTTCTCCAGACCGAGAGAAGCCGGGTATCCCAAACGCCAAAACAACCTGATTTCTACCCAATGCGTCATAACACCAAAGGGGTTATGTGTGCCATCCCATAGCCAGACAAGGTACGATCCCATCCATCATCCATGTTGCAAATTGGGGATTAGCATGAGTCAGTAAGCAGGAACCGGCATTCATGTTCGCGAGTTGTTGTATCCGGGGCCATCTGCCCTCGCCGACGAAGGAGATCGGCCTTGCTGGCCGTCACTGTCGCCGGAGCTGTCTTCCTCTGTTTCGTTATCCGCGAGGCCGAAAGCATTGGCAGACACGGGTTTCCGTTTGGTGATGACTGTGCTCTGCTGTCGTCTGTGCTTTGCTTCAAGTCGTTTCAGCTTTTCATCTGCTTCACGCAGTTTTGTTTCTAGCGTCTCGAGTTCATATCTCTGCGAAAGGACAGTGTCTTGTCTGTAATCCGAGGTATTGCGGTTAGCCGTGTTCGACTGGCATAGGGGGCAGGGGTGGATCGGGATGCGGCATACTTCTGAACCACAGCTTCCTCCAGTGCGCCAATACCGTTGAGCTTGAAAAGGTCGTCCAGTGTAGCAGAGAAGTCAAGGGCAATTGTTCTGGACAGGAGAGGAGTCGAGTTAGCTGGGAAACCTTTTGGAGGGACTGTATGCCTGGACGGCTTCTTGCGGGCGGATGCTTACGACTGGGGGCGCCCATTTGGTTGCCAGCCCGCGTCGGGATTCACTTCGTTCGATGCGTCCATTGTATAGGTGTGTCTGTGTGCTATCGTGTGAAAAGGCTGGGAGGAGGACAATGAAGGATCAAACAGCGAAACGAAATTGTCGAGATATCGATATATTTGTAGTTGAGTATAAGTCGTGCAGGCAGCTGATCTGATCAACGACGAATTGAGTCACTTGATTGAAGTCAAGTGAACGAAACCTTGGAGGAAGCGATGACCTTAGGCAGACTGGTTCATGCCGTCTGCCCAGGTGCGAGGGAGGAATAATAGATAGAGATAGAGGTCGTAATTGCCTAGGTGCTGGTCTACCATCTGAGGCAGACCGCATCCTTGACGAGATTGTCGCGCCCAGCATCCTAGCAAAAAGGGGTTCACTGGTCAAGACGGTCCCTGAGGAGCAGGCACAGCAGGCCACCCCCGGGAGAGTTTAGGGCGCAGGGACTAGAAGTGTTAGGCGTCTCCAAGATGATTGGGGTATGCCGATCCCCGGCACTCAGCCCTAGTAATTTGACCGCCTGCGCCTTGAAACCACTGGTATTCGTTGGGACTCTGGGAGCAACTGGCCTCTGCTGGCGCAGCTGGGCACCGAGAAGACCAAGCACGTTCGGTTAGGCTCGCACCAGTTGGATGACCTGCTTCCCGCTCCCTCATGTCTTGCACCTTTTCCCGCACCAAACAGTGTGTAGCGTGTTTGTCGCATCAAACAATTTTGCAAATTTCACCGTTAAAGCACTGAGCAGTTTCATTTCGTGTCACCGCATTTCTCTTTATTCCATCTCCACCACCACGCCCCTTGTGCCTCTCACTTCCAAGATCGCCCCTTGACGCGTTCCTGGGCCCTTGCGCCCCCCTTAGGGCTCGTGGTTTTGACTTTCTCAAAGAAGCACGCTTGGTCGCATCTCTAGGTAGAGCGATTTGTTCCTTCAACCACCGCGACGATGGGATGCCTTCACTAAAAGCCTATACACCTTACGAGACCCTCGCTTTCTGCCAATCTGTCGTCCATCATGGCTCCGATACCGCTGCCTTTGAGGGTATTGCGACCGCCTTGAATGCCAACCAGCTCATTCGCGAGAGCGAGTCGTACGATCAGACTCGTTTGACTGCCGCGGCACTGCAAGGGTTATACCATGAGCTCCTGGTCGAAGAGAGAAAAATACAGACTCCTCCTATGGTGAATGGCGACAATGCGAAATATGGTACGAACCCGCGAAAGCGGAAGTTGTCCACCTCGCCCACTCCACCCCCAGCTGCGGCTGGAAGTGACGGCGATGAACAGAGAATATTGCAAGCCCTAGTAGACAAACTCTATGCTCGCTTCAGGGAACAGGCCATAAAAGAAATACGACAGGAAGAGGATGACTATCTTAGGCTGCAAGCTGAAATCTCGGAACTCGAAAAGGCTGAAGAGGAGAACGAGAGGCAGCAAGCTGATACTGAACGAGTGAAAACGCCGCAAATTGAAAAGCCTCAGACAATCACAGAGGTAGCCTCGAAGCCTCCAGCAGTCGAAACCAGCACTGATACCACAAATGCAACGCTGCCCGCTGGCATAGAGGTAAATCGAAAAGAGCAGATCACTCCACCTGTGGGCGCAACTCCAGCACCAGCAGCAGATGCAGAGGTGTCGCCAGCATCCGTCCGCAGCAGCCTGCACCAACCTCTCGCACCGTCACACTCTCCTGCTCCCACTACTCCTACCCTTGTTCCAAAAGGATCAGCAGAAGCTACTCCGATAAGACCATCACAACAAGCACCAGCACATCCTCCGCATCAGTCGCCGGGAGCGTTTCACCGTACTCTTCCAGTTCCTTCTCCCCAGCGACCAAACTATGGCGCTATCAATCCCCAGCATTTTCAGCCAGGCCCTCACGGTCAACCTGTACCAGTATTACCACAATATGTTGGATCGCCTCACATGCCTCCACCCCCAGAGTTTCCCCCTCAAAAGCGCGGAAATTCAGCATCTGGCCAGGGACGAGGCTCGCCTATCCCAATGCAGCCTCAGCAGCCATATCCAGGATATGCTGGATATCCACAGCAGCCTCCTTGGCCTCACCATATGCCTCCTCAGTACCCTCAACCTCCACCGTATCCTAATTCGCCGTATTACATGCAATCTCCTGCTGGGCGTCCTACTATATCATATCAAACTCCACATCATCCGACATACGTGCCGTACCCTCAAAGCGCCCCTGTTCACTATCAGGGACAGCCTTCACATCCACAAATATGGCCATCACCACAGCCTGGCCAGCCATATTATGGATATCCTGGTTCCGCAAATGTGACACCGGTACTTAGAAGCGACTCGCGTCAAGCATTACACCGAGGAAGATCGTCAACGCCGTGGAAGAAGCGATCTCAAGCTCCTATGAGTATCCGGCCACCAAGTCCGACTCGACCTGAGCGGGAGGTCAGCCCTCTCACGGACACGGAATCGCCGACTCGAGCAGGAAAGGTGACAAAATCTCCGGGCAAGATGGACCAAAAGGTCGAAGAAAGCACCTTATCCGTGCCAGAAGCTGCACCACCGACTAGAGGCCGACAGGCAGCAAGTGCCACACCTAGTGCCTTTGCCGCGTCACGATCGCAGTCACTTGCTTCGTTCACGTCAGACACTCCGACAGACAAGCGCAAGAAGGGTGGCCAGGCTCACAAGATCAAGGCTGAGCCTCCCAGTACTCCTGTACCGATACCGTCCGATACAGAACAGCCGACGCAAAGAACCAGCAATCGTCGCGGAAGACCTCGAACCACTGCAGCACCCCCTAAGACTGACCTGATTCAGCCAGCTGCCAATACGAATAAACGCAAGCGTTCACTAGTTCGCGATTCTCCCACCCCTCCCCCTTCACTCCCAACACAGTTACCATCCCCACCGACCGCGACAGTCACACATTTACAGCCTCAACCCTCTATGCGCCAACAATCCTCGGGTTCATCATCACATGATCTCTCGTATGTTTGTGTCTCCAAGAGCTTTGCCAAAACGGCTCAGCTCTTGCTCAATGATCTCGTCTCCCACAAACTTGCGAGCATCTTTGCCAAGCCGCTCTCCGAGCGTGATGCGCCAGGATACAAGGACCTTGTCTCGAAACCCCAGGATCTAAAGAGTATCAAGGTGGCGATCACGAAAGGAGGTAAAGCAGCCCTGGCAGCGATTGAGGCGTTCGAAGAGAGAGCCGACAACCAAAATGCTGGAGATGTGGGCGTCAGCCAGCAGGTTTCCCCCAATAAAGCCACTGCGCCCACGACGGGATTGGTTGGAAACTCATCTGGGGCGGAAAGGGCATTGGGAAATGGAGTCTACCTTGTGAAAGCGACAGAAGACCTTGTGCCTCCCAAAGGAATCGTGAACTCGGCGCAGCTTGAGCTGGAGCTTGTCCGCATGTTCGCAAACGCAGTCATGTTCAACCCTTTGCCAAGCTCAGAACGAGGCTTTGGCCGCTCTCTCCGCCTAAGGAAACGAGGGGTGGACCTGGCTCCCCAGTTCAAAGAGGGGGATGGAAATCATGACGGCGGAGCAAACGAGAGTGAGGAGTCGGACGAAGGCAGTCCTAGGGAGGAGGGCGGTATTATCTCGGACACGCGAGAGATGTTCGAGGATGTCATGGCCAGGGTGAGGAAGTGGAAAGAGCTTGAGCTCGAGAGACTGGGAAACGTCGACACTGGCATGACCATGGAGGCTGAGCACACTGCCGCTACCCCGACACCGGGCACCTTGAAGCCAGCGCTCCAGGGCCCGACACTGGGGAGTACCGGTGGTAATGGAAGTACGAGTGTCAGTGCTATCGTCAGCGGCAGTGCCAGCCTTCGACACTCTGAGAGTGTTGAAAAAGAAGACGAAGGAGCCGCAACACCAAGCACGCCAGTGGCATCAGGAACGGGAACAGCGAGGAAAAGGAGGCGCATTGCGGACGGCTAGTGGATCAAGGTGATGCTCCACTGACTGCCATGAAGATGTCATCGTGATTGTGGCAGAAGTTCCCAGTCCTGCATACTCCTGTTCAGTGTTCAACCCAGGTCCGAGTGATCAAACACCTGTTTCTAGAAGGTATAACGAAGCGCTCGTTCATGGGATCCGAACCGGTTCATGTCTGGCCACCCTCAGCGTTTTTTATGTAAAATCATGGAATGGACAATGAGGTGTTTTTGATTTTCAAACAAAAGGCGCAACATGCGCATGCATACATGTATGACCAGACCAACAAGGGCCATAACCGTGTGCTTTTTTCCCCCTCACCCGGTTTCACCGTAGATGGATAAATCGTAACGAAAGGGAGTGAGTAAGTGAGTGGACCTGGTAGTTCAACAGACAGGAAGCCATGAATTGAATAGACTCGAATCGAATTCATGGTGTGTGTGTGTGTGTGTGTGTGTGTGTGTGTGTGTGTGTGTGTGTGTGTGTGTGCTACTTATGTACGAGTATATAGTATGTCGCCGGCCTCTCTCTCTCCTCTTCTGCTGGACATCATGATTATGTCTTATATGTATGGTATGGTATCAACACCTTAGTGAAAGGAGGTTGAGGCCTGACAGAATACTGACTTATTTACCTACATCCCTACCTATTCACCAGTCCACGTACCTGTACACTTGTATGCTTGGTGGTATGACACGTCGTGGTCTCTAATGTCTTGGCTCGTCCGCCTATCCCTATGAGAGACTATAGGATAGAGGAAGAAAGGGGGAATAGAAGGAGACTGACACTGCAATGGAGTGACAATGGCAATGGCAATGCAAAGAGAGTTCTAGTCTGCTCAACTCTCTTCTCTGCTTTTGCTGCGTTGCGTTGCCTTTCTCTCTCCGGCCTCGCACTCTCTCATTCTCCCTACCTGACTTGCCTTGTCTTGGTTTGTCCTGCTCTGCCATGGCTAGGCTTGCCCAGCCGTTACCCTCCATGCCACTTTGTTTTATGCTTTGTTTTTGTTTGGCTCTGGTCTTGATATTCCGCGCGGCTTTCCTCTTCGAGTCCGTCTCGAGCGGATGGAGAGCGGCCGCTTCGGTCCCAGGAGACATACCGGGTATGCGGATTTGCAGTTGAATGAACCTGCGACGCTCGCACTAGGACAGAACGGTGGACGAAAACGAAAGGGCAAAGATGCAAATCTGTGATCGGGTATCTTACCCAGGTATCGGATTGGCCGAGAGTTAGATGGGGGGGTTGTCCTCGCTTTTGCTCAACAAAGTGTAGGGCCTTCGATTGAAACCAATCAGTCAGCCGCTCGGACTTTCTGGTTCACCTTGAATATTTGCATGAACACGACGTTGGTTGGTCCACCGTCCAAAAAGCCTTTCCCCGCAAACCAACGAGCATACTTCGGAAGTATAAAGGTACATCCGAATCTAGAGGCACGCTCGCCACCATTGGAGTTTAGCTGAAAACGAAAGGAGTCAAAGTCAATCCCCGATAGGATTTCGGTCTCCCACACGCTTCGCGCTCGTTTGTTTGCTTGCATGCAGAAATGAATGGATATGCGGGTGATCAAGTAGCTGGTCGAATCGGAGGTACCTACCCTTGCGGACTGCCTCACTCATCAAGCATAACCGTACCTGCAGCGATGTGGAAAAGATTTGAGATCGGACGTCTATTGGATAGCTTCCCCAGAGCGCAGACCCAAACGAATAAAAAGAGCGACAGAGAGAGCGACCATCCGCTGAAAGATGTTCCCACTGTCCCTTGGACAATAAGGTTGATCAATACCTTCGTCCAGCTGAACGCTGGAAATTGTCTGTCTTCGGATGGACGATCATTCTCTGGTGCATAACAGTAATGATGGACGATGAATGAAAGATTGCGGTGGGGACTTTGTACCCTCAGCTCATCACAACCAACGCGAACTGTAGTGGCGAGACATGGCGAACATTTCTGGACCACCAGGATACGACCCTGCTGACTGTCCAATATCGAGGCTTGGTAGTTAGGTGGTAGTCGACGCTTAGGTAGAGTCATGTCGTGACAGGAAGCTGGACGCGATTTGTGGGCGTTTTGTCCCATTACTTGTACTAGGCTTGTGTTAGGAAAAGTCCCAGGAGTTTCAGGCTGCGCTTCCTCGCCGTGCTGCTCATTCTAACGTCAAGGGACCCTGGTGAGCCCCGTGTTGCTTGGACGAGTCCGTCCTCGGCGAGCATGGCCGCACTTCATCCCTGATGTGGGGGTTTGAGATTGATCTCGTCCTGCAGGGAATACTAGAGGAAGCGACAACCCCTTTCGCAAAAGCGATCGCTGTCGGAGGATAACCTTATCTTGGACTTTTACTTTCAAAGAGATAATAATATAGCAACCTCGGGACCGGGGCTCTGATTCTCCGCAGTCGAACAAATTTCTCGTGTTTCAGCTTTCGACCCAAGCTTGCAGACCCTGATCATCTCAAGGGCAGACCCTGTTGTCTATCAGGTGAGCGGGATACCCACATAGCAAGTACTGCTGCTTGAGTACGAGGTATATTCGTTGGATCATCCTTGGAGTTGCCGGAGCTTCTATTTTCCTGCAAGAGTGGTGTCAATGTGGGCATGGGAATCAAAAGCTGAACCAGTGTCTCGAGGGTGGATATTGCCAGTGGTCAATCTTCCCGTGCGAAGTCCGCCCGAAACTGGAATGATGATTCGGATTTCCAGGTTTTGGTGGACACAATGGATTGGCAAGGTCGAAGGCTGTGTGAATCGAAGGGAAAATCGTAGCTGGAGGTCACTTCCCGCTATGGCCGAGCTTGCGAACACCAATCAATTGGCCCCTGAGGCGGGAAAAGAGGACAGGAATGGCGCAAAATAACGTCGTCGTCACACAAAAGCCAATTCGTACAGTTCCAGAGGCACATTGTCTAGTGCCATCGTCATGACTTAGAATCTCCAGCCCCACCAAGTCGGATGATCCGGAGCGCCATGGTCGACAAAGGCAGACAGGGAGAAGAAACAAAAGACAAGGTGGAGAGTGTGAGCCTGTTTGATCCAACTCCAAATCCGTACCTTTTCACGAATCGTAGCGCTTTGGCCTCGAGGGCTATCACCAGCGCGTAGTACTTTTTCCCCCTGGCCATTCTTGACTCCGGGAATCGCCTTTGCCTGGCCGGAAATTTGCCCCTGCTCAGAGTGATTGATTCAAAACCAACCTCCTGCTGCTGACCGTGACGTGTCAATCTCTCAACCAGGAATTGATGGTCGCATATGAAGGTCACGAGTGCATTGTCTGCGCAATAAGTCATCTCCGAAGGAAGCTTGGATATCTCCACAACGTCGGTACGCGAGGTTGACTCGTTCTCTGTAAAAGCCCAGCGCGAATGATTGGAACCGAGGGCTCCGTATGAGGTATACATCCCACAGCGCTTACTAGTGGGGGACATAGTACCAACACAGGCTGCAAAAAGAGAGCTTGCCAGCGCACAATCGCGAATCCCTCCCCTAAAGCGATGGATGCAATGCAAGCAGAGGGTTATTTTGCTATTGCCCTATTATCTGATTCGTCCGAAACGGGAGGAAATTCCTTGGAATCATCGAACTAATTGGTCTCGTGACGGATCGTAAAGTTGCAAGCCCAGTAATACGATTCGAAAATCGCCAGGATACGCAATGAGTGGAAAGATGCATGTCGGGGCGGTGTGACAGCGAAGAATCGCTTTCGCAAATAAACAACTGAGGTTTGCGGATGGAAAAGTATTCCAGCCTCTCGTCAAGGCGCAAAACCCTGGAGATGATGCTGCCCATTCCCGATTTGACCTGTGCGCGGAACGCCCATTTCCATCCAGGTGCAGGTCGAAACGGCCGGAGCGCGGAAGCGAGGTCCAGAGGAAGGCGTCGAAGCTTCGCTGCAGAGTATTGGTGCTACCTAATAGTTCTTGGGCGGCAGCAAGCTGAAAACAAGACGGGCTTTTGGTATTTGGCCGTGGTACCCAGCCAATTGAGGCCAACGAAGGGCCAATAATGAGGGTCAAATGGCAATCCTGGTCGCCCGGAGCTTGGTGCGCCCCCACGTCACAGAACACCTGGCACAAGGCACCCTGTCCAGCCGAGGCTCTAGGGCGTTTGGGTTCACAAGACAAATGATGTGATGGATGCGTGGCTAAATCCGGGGTGCGTCTCCTCATCAGGGAGCTGCTGCTCTGGTCTTATCTCCCTGCCAGTGAGGGCGGCCGACCTACCCGACAAGCGAGGGGGCACGACGTCAACTCGATCCACCCTCGATCCGGTTATCGGCCTCGCTGCCACCTCTTGTGCCTTTTTCTGAAACAGGTACAGGTCGTTTTCCTTTGCCGGCATTGCGGAGAAAGGGGGGCTAGTAAGGCTCAGGGCAGAGACAAGTACCGAGTATGGAGCGCCAGACAAACTCAGGGAGGAGAAGCCGGAGTCGTACCCAATTTTTTCGCGCCCGGAATGCTTGGTCTTTGCTCGAAGTGGCAGGGTTGGCAGCCTGCTAAATGGCCACGCATTTTGTCTGCTCTTGGTTGGATCAAGGGTGTCTGTACGAGGTACCCATCTCATCTCGCAACCTCGTCGCTGCGCCCGACGGAGGTGGCTCAAAGGAGACGAGTCCATGGGAGGTGGGGAGGAGGACTTCTTGTTTACGCCTGACCGAGACGATCTTCTGGGGCCGAAAGCAACGTGGACAGGACTAGGACGTGCCGCTGTCGCATTGGAAGGAATATAGTACTCCGTAGGTACAGGTAGTTTTTTTGTCGACCGAAACCCGGACTCTGTCGGGGCTTGTGGGTATGTGGACTTTGGGAGCGGTGTTGGTGGAAGGGGGGAAAATTCAATCAAGTTGGCTGCCCGGACGGATGCTGGATGCCTAGTGCGGGCTAGCGAGGCCCAACGGGTTGGTTCTTGGATACACCAGTACCTGTCATTTCAAACAGATTTTCTGCCCTTAACCATCACAAACCTACCAACCTAGTATCCGAGTCTGACATCAGTTCGAGCCACCACCACTACCACCTCCTTGAAAATTGACCATCTCCAGCAAATAAGGTCCATCGGAAGTGGTACGAGAGAGCTTCCATTCAAGTCCAGCACCAGCAGTTTCCATATTAAGTCAGCTGTACATATGACATGCAGGACAAACTACTCGTGGAGGACAGCATGATCTACTCTGAAAACTGCCAACGAAGATGGTCCCCGCTTACTACTGGATAGGGTGCAATTGTTCCAGTGCCGTCGAGCCGTCCAAAAACGGGCGTCCCTTGTCAGACTGTCGCAGTCTTCCTACTCAGGCATGTCAGGGCCTCAGAGATGGATATATCCTTGTGTCAGACCGAGAATTTTCTGTTATCCCACGGCCTTCGTCTGTGTGCCTTTTGGCGAATCTAGGCTCGATGGAGAGAGCGTGTGCAGTGCGAGGCGACAAGAACAACAACCAGCAGCACAAGGGGGCACATTCTAGCGGTTGCGAGGAGCGAACACCAGATTGTAATCTGGTCCAAGCGGTGGTCATGAGTGTGGGGGTTTGCGGCCCATTGACTTGCAGCTGCAGCAGAGGATCCGAGAAAGATTGGAGATGGCATCTGCCACGTATGCGGCGCAGTGCAGAAAATCGCCATTCCATGCATGTCAAATCGTGCTCTCTTGATCGAGCTCGGTCCAAAGGGCTCTAGTTACGAGCGACCCAAGCCGCAGCTGGTCGGCACGATGCGACAGGCGGGTTGCAGATGCGCGATTCTTGAATGCGTAAGGACCGGTTCTTTTGCTGGTTCATGAGTTCGTGTCTGCGTGTGGGCATGTGGAGGGGGGTGCATCGTCAGCGGACACAATTGAGACGACCAGATTCGGTCCTCTGCAGCAGAACAGGTCAGCGGAGTGGTGAGGCGAGGCTTTTGACGTGCACTACTCAGTTGTTTCTATCGTTCAGATGCCGTTTGACCCAGAAAGCGTTGTTGCAGAAGTCATGCCGTCAGCTGAATTGGCCATCGCACCAGATTGCACCATTGGGCTTCCCATCTGGTAGTTTGCACGTGTCCCATATCACCCGTTGTGGCCTCGTATACCCATCCGACCTCACTACCATGGACCTCGCCCCTAGGCCATCGCCCGTTGAATGGTACCATTTTTTACTATACTTGTACCAATGTGACGGACAGAACCGGAATGATGAATTTGTTGGGGGGGGGGGGGGGGGGTCGATACGAAGAACGACAATGACTTGGGTCAGCGTTAAAAGTGAGCTAGGACTTGCAAGTGAAAAAGGGGGAGCCGCAGGAATAGGCGGACATGGGCGCAGGCACATTTCTACTTGGAGAAGCCAAGACCGGTCATGAGTGGAAAGTTCTGTCGTGATTGAGATGGCAAACAAGTCAAACCCTGGGAGAGGCCAGGGAAAAATTGGATCAATGAAGCGAGGTTGGAGGACAGCAGAATTATGAAATGGGGCCCCAGAGTAGACAGGGGGCCAGGGGGAGAAGACAGAAACGTAGCAATGTCCCAAAAGTATGCTGTCGTTGGTGGTCTGGTAGTAGCAGTGGTATGCTTGTAGTACGATAGATGGACAGTGAATTAATCTTTTTTTTGCCTTCTGGGATCAAGGGCCAAGGGAAGCGATTGCATGGTTGTAAGTGCAGCGAGGGCAAAAAACATGGCGAAAAATCGGGGAAGAGATGAGTTGAGAACCTGGGAAGCACGCATAGCATCGAGGTTTTTGCCCCTGTCAACTACCCGCTGTACCAACCTATCCCAGTTTAACCAAGCGAGAAGTGGAGGCGAAGAAAGAAGCAGAAACGTTGTGAAAGAGACCCACGTCGGGCGGTGGCTGTTGGGGTGTGCTTGGTGCCTTACTGGGAGGGGGAAGCCCAGAAGCATCTCTAGAAAGCAAGGGATCAAAAAGGGAGGAACGGAGGAAGGAAGGAAGCATCCAAGCATCCAAGAAGGAAGCAAGGGGGCCGCGTCACAAAGGGAGGGGAAAGAAAAAAAAAATCTCTTTTCTCGTGTTTCTTTTCTTTTCTCACGCTTTTCCTATCAATTATTCGTACTAAAGGTTAAGTCAGATGTTCTCGGAGACAAAATAATAATAATCATAATAATATTGCAGTTTGTACGAGTACGAGAATTGTAGATACGAGTACCTAATGCACTCTAGTCACTCGAAATAGAACAGGAGAACAGGGAGGAAGCAATCCTGGAGATCAGGATGAGGTCAGGGAGCCACTCCTTGCTGGGTACCTATCGCAGGTGCCTTGAGGTGCTGGTGGGAATTCTGGTCAGGTACCGGATGGGGGTAACTAGGAATCGGGAGTGCCAGCTATGACATCTACCTACCTCCTCCTTACCTAGCTATGACATGGCTCCCCCCCAATCTCCCACCATATTACCAATCATTACCGGGTCAATTACACCTTAATACACTCCCCCCCTCCCTTACCCGCCTAGATGCCCAGGCTTCCTAAAAAGGGGCCCTGTCGAGGAACAGGAAACGTGGGAATGCCCTGATGCTGGTTCCATCGAGCGGCGAGCCACATATCCCACGGCTTGAGGTATTTAGTGCGCTAAATGTTGCTAGCTGCGATCCACTCCCATCTCCCAGACTCCCACACCTGCACACTAAAATTCATCATTCGTGCATTATTCCTCATTTCATCCTCATTTCTCCGCCCTATCCCATTTCCCTCTCTCGCATCTGGCCTTGCAAACACGACCGTCCCATACACACTCCCTTGACTCATTTTTCTCCTCCATTTGACCATTGACCACTGACCACCCCGACCACTTGCTCCTCCTGCCGTGCTGTGCACGGAAACAATTTAATTACTGCTGTATCATCCCCAATTAGGAGCAGAATTGGCTACTTGTTGCGTCTGCCTCGTCCCTTCCTTTGTTCGAGTCCGCTCATACTTCTCACCAACCCCCCTTGCGAAACAACCCTCCAGAAGACACAAAGCCATCCTATCAAGTCGACGGCCGTGACACTCTGCCTACTCTATACCTGGCTGGCTGAAAGTCCTCTTGTCCACCGGAGCTGACCGGCCATCTGACCGCGTCCTACGTCCTTCTTACCAGGTGCAGCTCTCATCTCATCTACTGCTGCATTGCGCCTGCTGAGCCGGCGAAAAACAAGACTGCAAGCCTCTCACACACACACACCCTCCCCCCTAGTCTCCGACGTCTGCAAGGCCAGCGTTGACCTCTCGACGCCTTGCGCACCTCCGATCTGACAATTGCTACCATACGCCAACGCGTTGTACTTGCGTCTGGACCCCCGTTCACTCGGGCCTTGCATTGCAGCTGCAGCAACACAAATCCGGAGAGCCGCTACAGGACCACCACAATCAGGCGTGCGCCCACATGGCCTTTGTCCAGGGCTGTTGAGTGCTACTGCGCTAAAGTTCTCGACAAGTTCGGTGGCATTGATCCGGATCTCCCACCGCACACAGGACAGCATAATGAAGCCGTCAAAACGTTATAGACAGAGCTGGACTCCCCGACATTGTCAATCTCGAATTTGAGCTTCATTTTGAAAAGAGAAGAGAAAAGAGAACCCACATTTTTCCATCCTTTGGCCCTTTGTTTTGCGCCATGATCTCTGCCACTCCCTCGCCTTCAGCCAGGGCGCTCAGGAGCCGCGACAACTCGCCGTCGCCTCAGCCGCGTGCCTTGGCTCGCATGCCCTCCAACCAGAGAGTGAACACGGCCCTTCATCTATCCTCCTCTGCTGCTCCAGCCTCCGCACACAGTGCTTCCTCCATGGCCCAAAGCCCGTATATCAGCTCGATACAATCCTCTCCCTTGGTGTCACATTCAATCTACCATCCACCTCACCTTGGGACCCCTGTTCCACTTGAGCTGGGAGAGAGCCTCGTCTCTTCCCATGCGTTCCCGCCGCCAAAAGAACCCATGGCAGGTCCTAAGCCTGTGGGAATCATGCGCAAGCTCTCCCAAAGTGCCAAAGAGGGTGTATCCTCTGCTCGACAGACTCTGAGGAGAAAGGCTTCATCCTCCGCGCATTCCCGTCGAGATGAAAGCACAGGCCCTATCACTAGGCGTCGCAGCGACAGCAAGAACGCCATTGCAAATGGATACTCTGTCGAGTCACCGTCCTTGGATGCTCTGCCTTTGGATCTACCGCCGGGGTTGGGCCTGTATGGTGATACGATGAGCATTTCAAGCGAGCCCACAACACTGATAGATACAAGTCCCGAGGGCCAAGCTCCGTCCGTCCCTGAGCACTTGGTGGCAGGCTGCCCACTGACCAAGATCACCAAGAATAAAAAGCAAGAGAAATTATTCTTCATGGATGTCGAGGGTTCACGTGTCTCATGGAAAGGCGCTGTTACCACCAAAGTCTTCCATATCGACAATATCAAGAGCATCCGAAGTGGTGAGGAAGCTGCGAGCTTCCAGTCACAGCTCCGTGGTGAGGCTGTCGACCCGGAACTATGTTTCACCATCAACTATACCACATCGGATTCGGCCAAGCAGGTCAAGTCATTGCACCTCGTTGCTCGTAATCACCGGGACCTCCGACTATGGGTCGACACATTGGAGAGCCTGGCGAAGCACCGAGAGGAGCTGATGACCAGCATGGTTGGCTCTACCGAGCGTGAATCGGTTGTGAGAGCTCACTGGGACAACGAAATGGCAAAGCGAACGGTTAAGAACAACACCGCCAAAGCCGACGGTCTTGACCTTCCCACCATACAGGTGCTTTGTCGTAAACTCCACATTCACATTCCCGAGAGGGAGCTGGAAGAACATTTCCATTCAGTCGACGTCAACAAGTCAGACCTCTTGGACTACCCTCAATTCAGAGACTTCCTGAGACGTCTTCGAGAAAGAAGCGACATCAGGAAGATCTTCGACGATGTGAGAGGTAGTCATGCCAGGGGCGTAACGAGGTCTCAATTTATTCACTTCCTTAAACGCTATCAAGGCATCGATCTCGCTTCTCTCTCGGACCCGAGTGTCTGGGAAGAAAAGATCAACGACTTGGTAGCCATGTCTTTTCCAGAGGATCCATCTATGCACAGAGCTGGTCTCATTGATGCTAACGCTTTTGCGTCATTCATCGTCTCCAAGGATTGCCATGTTTATTCCGTCCCCGAACCTTCAACCCCTAAATTTGATCGACCTTTGGGCGAATACTTCATTTCAAGTTCACACAATACGTATCTCACCGGTTGGCAAGTGGGAGGCACTGCTTCAGCCGAAACATATCTCACTGCGCTGCGACACGGATGCCGCTGCGTGGAAATCGACTGCTGGAACGGTCAAGACGGCAACCCAAGAGTGACCCACGGTCGTACCAGGACCACTTCTGTACTCTTCTCGGACTGCATCAATGCCATCCAAAGATGCGCTTTTGATGTCAGCCCTTATCCGGTGATCATTTCTCTCGAGGTTCATTGTGATGCCGAGCAACAAGCCAAAATGGTGCAGATCATGAACGACGTGTTTGGAGAGCGACTACTCCTTCATCCATTGCCTGGTTTCGACGCACAACTACCTTCGCCTGAAGACCTCAAGTACAAAATCCTCATCAAAGTCAAGTCTACCGAGCTTCACGCTGATCTCACGGCCTCGCGGCGTGTGGCCCCCTCGCATCGAGATCGGAGCGCAAGTTCTCCCAACAGGACCGGTGCCCAACCAACAAACTGGGTTCTCCCAAAGGTACCCTGTGTCTCAAGCCCGGCATTGGTGACACCACCAGAGACCATCTATTCTCCCACTGACCGATCGGTCACGGCAACCAGCGGAAGCAGTGCGGACGAGGAGAGTGATGTCCCACCCACCTCCCCTTCGACTGGAGATGGTCAGCGCCGTGCCCCGAAGCTGAGCAAGGTCGGCTCCCAGTTGTCTGCTCTCGGCGTGTACATGAAAGGTTACACGCTCCGCGATGCCAAAGATCTTCGTTTCCAACAATACAACCATATCTTCTCGCTCAACGAAAACAGAGCTATCGAGCTCTGTCGCTCCGCAGAGCAGAAAGCTCTCTTTGAAGACCACAATCTTCATTACTTATGTCGGGTCTATCCCAAGACTCTGAGATTTCAGTCGTCCAACTTTGACCCCAACACCTTCTGGAGGAGGGGTGTCCAAATGGTTGCCTTGAACTGGCAGACATTTGATGCTCATATGCAAATGAACCAGGCAATGTTTGCCGCTGGGACGGATGCGTATGGCTATGTGTTGAAGCCAGACTATCTCCGCAAGCCTCGGACCAAACCTGGAGATTTTGAGCATCGGGTGAAACTGCCTCGCTATAGGATCAGATTCTCGGTCCAGGTGATTTCCGCTCAGCAGCTGCCTCGGGCGGCGAACATGGGCAAAGAAACGCCCTTGAATCCGTACATCGAGGTGCAAATGTTTAGTGCGGAGGACCGAGCTCGAGGAATTGCGAACGGCTCGGGTGGCACTGAGACCTACTCCAATGGCTACCATGGCATTGGATCACCCTACCGTCGACAAACGCAGATTAGGTTTGGCAATGGTTACAACCCTCAGTTTGGGGAAAACATTGAACTTTCCCTGGAGACTAAATACCCGGAGCTTGTCTTCGTCCGATTCATCGTCTTGAACTCGGACGACGGGAGGTACACGGGCAAAGGAGTCAAGCAACTTGCGGCATTCACTGCCAAGCTCGACAGCCTGCAGAAAGGATATCGACACCTCCCGTTGTTTAACGGACAAGGGGAAGAGTTTATCTTTTCCACTCTCTTCTGCAAGATTGCCAAGCAGGAGCCCAAGCTGATGCCATGGTCATTGCAAGACGTTACCGAGCGGACTCCCCGCCCCAACGTGCTTCGAGGCTTCCTTTCACGCGGACTATCGAGCGACCGAGGGAGAGAGCGCGGGTCCAGTGTCGAAGAAGTGGACGCGGGCCGACGGTCCAACCGTGAGATTGAGGAGAAAGTGGGCAAAAAGTAAAAAAAAAGAAAGGGGGGAATTGCAAATGCAACAAGCATACTTTTGTATCAACGGTCCACAACAACGGCGCGGGAGTTTGATTTTGACAAGAGATACCCAAAAAGCATATATGACCTGATGACACACAATAGACTGACAACCCGTCTGGCAACGGACATTTCTTTCCTGTCGCTACTATTGACAAATTCAGGGAGGAGGAGGGAGACTCTTTTGTTTTGTTCTGTTTTGTTTTGTTATTACTAGTGATCAAGGTTATTGTTCTTGTGTAACAACATCATAATCATCGTTATCATATAGATCAGGGGGATGGGGATAACACGAAGGCCGTGTGAGTGTTGGAATAGCAATAGTCAGTCCTTTGGTGGGAATTCAAGCGAGAATGACAATTCAGTCTTTTTGATAAGCAGCTTTTTGGGAATCAACCGATGCCGCTCTACCACAAGCTGCTCGGCACCTCGCGGCTGCGGCGGCCACCATAGTTCTACTCTGCCATTTCCACACCCATCGATGGCCATGATGTGATATAATATTGTGGAAGTTGTGGTATTTCAATATCCTCTCCAATGCGACGGACGACGCGCAGTCTTATTGTCAACGCCATCTTGTTCTGGACAATCCTGTTCCTCATCATCTACGTCAACCATGATTGGACATCGACTACCAAGACCTTCGCGTGGTCTCGAATCCACTACAAGACCTCCTCCTCCACCCTGCCTGAGCCTCGCGGCAACTGTCCCGGCTTGGAAGAGGACTCTAAACCGACCCTAGTAGTGGCAAGAGTTGGCGCAGAGGACCCTTCATGGCTTGACACCCTGGCAGCCATTTACCACCTGTGTGTGTACAGGACCGACCTGCAAGACGTGACCTCATGGCATCTCCAAGTGCCCGCGAACCGGGGCCACGAAGCCATGGCATACCTCACCTTCCTGATCGACAATTATGAACGCCTCCCCGCGGCTGGCGCCGTCTTTGTTCACGGCTCACGCTGGGCATGGCACAATGACGCCCCTGATTATGACAATGCTGCCCTCCTGGCGTCCTTGAACGTTTCGGCTGCCCTCGCTCCGTTTGGATATCACAACCTGCGTTGCGACTGGAGCGCCAGCACATGCTCACCAACTGAGGCTCCGCCACAGGGCAGCCTGGAAACATTGGCACGCTCTGTGTTGGAGCCGTGGAACTTGCGTTTGGCATCGGATAGTGCACTGCCACGGGCGATCGTGGACCTGTTCGGTGGGCAGGGGACAGATGGAAAGATGAGCTCCTCTAGATTGTCCCTGGGTCGTACGGATGCCATTCGGTCGCAGTGCTGCGCGCAGTTTGTCGTTTCCCGCGAGCGAATGTGGCAACATTCCCGTGACGAATATGTTGCTCTTCGACAGTGGCTTCTGGATGAAGGAGAGAGGGCGGCCCATCCTGACGACCGGATTGCTGGCCGGATCTTGTCATATATCTGGCACATCCTATTTATGCCGCGGGATGCATCTGCCCACGTCGATCTAAAGCAACTCAATTCTTTGGCATGCCCGCCCGCCCACGAATGCTACTGTCGCTTGTACGGTCGGTGTGATCTGGACGGCTGCTCGAGTCCTGGTCATTGTCGTGGACAGTATGTTCTACCTCCCGGGTTTCGACTGCCGGATGATTGGGCGGCGAAACATTCGTGAGCACGAGCGGGGATTTTTTGGGCAAGACTCGCTATGTTTCAAAATCGGGCGAATTTCCATGTCTCGTGCTCAGAACTCACAACACGAGACTGATGCTGAAAATGCCAACGGCGACTGGGATGTGGCCGTCTCGGCGTCGATACAAGCACGACAAAAAGAGTCCGCCTCGAGCCTAACCAAGCTGGAACCCTTGCCCATCGAATCTCGATATCGCACACACAATCACTCTGAATGCTGTGAGGCCGGAGGTATTTCTCGACAGAGATTCCACCAGACCAAAATACCAATTGGGACGGATTAGGGTCTTGCATACCCAGGTATATGGACTTGAGATTCGTGTATTTACTTAGTCAGTGTCGGTATAGCACAAGCCACTGATCGCCGACTTGGCCAGCCTTGCCAGTCAATACGAGGTCCAAGCCTCGTCCCTAGTCCCCCAATCAGACTGATAGGCTCTTAAAATTTGAGGACAACTTTATAAAGCAGTTATGGTTGTGCTTCTCTCATACCATCACAAGCCAGTCCACTCATCCTTTTATACTCGTCGTACTAGAAATCCACCTCATGGGAGTAAATGGCGAGAATGGCGGGGAAACCCTCAGCTCAGCTCAGCAGTTGCTTGGCTGCAGCATGGCTGACTTGACTAGTTCTTCCTGCCACCAAAAACTTCCTTCGATTCAAACACATTTCTCCCTTCTATCACAAGGCCGGTTTGCGTGGCTGGGATCGAGCTAACGGTATTGTGTTGTATTTTCTAGAGGGGGCCACAATGCTGGTGCTATCGGCTCCTGCGGTCTGATGCTTTCTCTGGCTTTGGACACGCCGTCACTATTTGCTTTGGACGTTCACCGACTATCATTGTTTATTTGCCACAACCCAATGCTTCGCTGCGATCCAGCTGTTTGGTTTTTCCTGCCGAAAGTGAGCCAGGATGAAGTTCATCGACCAGTATTTCAGCGATAACCAGGGGTTTCAGCTCGACATCGTCGGTAAGTCGGGACACTTGATCGCAGGCACACCGACCCTTTGTCCCCGGGGCTCTTCCAAACATCTACTTGCCAAGCAGAAGTTGCTAAGCACCAGAGACAGGTTTCCTTGCCATCCTCGGAGAAGGTTCCGTCGAGACCATCGCCCAAGTAGCTACCTTGAGCTACCTCATATACGTTCCCCGCCTCCTCCCTGCGCCTCAGATCTTCATCCGACCTTCTCGCCCCGAAAAGTTAGAGACCACCGCGGGAGCCAATGTCATTGGAGTCCACTCAGGTAACACCGGGGAAGACATCCACCATGTGGCCCATGCCTTGCACCGCGGTGACAAGTTGCGTCCCAACACCGTCACTTGTGTTCGAGTAAGAGAGAACGACAAACCCCGTCCGTCCATCAAGAGGTTTGGTCCACTGGCCTGGCTGGTATTTCTGGGGGCAGCCATGAGCGGTGCCCTGCTGGCGCTTTCCATATACTATGAAGACGGGTGAATCTTCACCACGGTCCCGGAATACAAGGAATACTGTGCTAAATCGCCATTGTCTAGGATGTCGTTGCTGGCGACCGTGTTGCTGTCCTCCCTAAGCACCGTGACGGGCATCGCCAACAAGTGGTCACCCACACCCAATGATCCCAAGCCCGATCCTCACTCTCCGCCCGGCGACGTGGTCATCAAGTACCCTCAAGGCGCCTTTATTGTGGTGAGCTGCGAGGAGCGAACGGCGCGGTATCTCTACTTCAACCCCAGTGAGCGTTGCATTTACTCGGTGAAAAGCACGGCCATCTATCGAGGACTGTCGCTCATTTCGACCTTGTTGCTCATGGGCGGGGTGATTTCGTTGGCCAACGCCAAGATCCAGACCCAGACGGCCTTTGCGGGCTCCTACATGCTCATCAATATCTTCTACTGGGTCGGCGCCGCCTTGCCTCCTGCTCAGCATTGGGACCTCTCCCGCCTGGAGGTGGAGCACATCGAAGTGCGTGGGGGAACGCCACCACGAAACGCCAAAGTCGACAACTATTCGCCCACATACACCGAGGCGCTGTGGAAGGCTATTGCAGTGACAGGGACCAGCAATTGGGTCAAGGAAGCTGGTTGGGCTCCCAAGACACCAGCTTGGAGCGACTGGCTCAACGAGGCGGAAGAGGCTGCGGTGGGCGAACCGCTGAAATCAAGCCGCCAGATGGTGGATGGGCGAGAGGTTGAAGTCTGGACAATCCGCAACTGGGACAGCCGAAATGCGCTCTCAACGCTGTTACGGACCACAACGGACAGAATCCAAGTTCAGTCAAAGCGGGGATGATGCAGGAAGAAAACACCATTGTGATGCGAAGAAGTTGTCCTTCCCATGTAAACCAACAGAGAAGAGGGCATTCCATCACCGACGCCTATCCAGACTGGCCTGGTCTTTTACACACCCACGGTCTACCTGAGTACGGGCACGCACGACACATCTACGAATTTTAACGACCAGAAAGTGAACGAAAACAAGAACGAGGACGAGAACCATGATCCCACGAACCAATGATCCAATCAATGATCAATGAATCACAAATGACTCCATGATCCAACGAACAACCAGGTACCGGACCCAAAAAAAGTGCACCATAAAAGTACCAACATTGACAGTACCCGATATACATCCACATACCTCACCTATACTCGGTACACTGCGTTACTGAATGCATTTATCCACCAATCTGTCTATCCACGTATGTATGCATGCATGTATGTATGTATGAGACCACGAACGCGGGCGCGCAGGATATTTATTTTCTATGGATATAATGGGTATTCGGATGTAGAGAAAGAGAGAGATTTGATAGACTGACTTGGACTTGAACATTTATGACCTTTACAACAGTTTATGACATCTACTCGTACCACCTGTGCTCATTTACACAAATCGCATGCCTCTTGGGATCTGGTATTTGCAATGCGCGACGCATAAGACAAAACCTTGTCTCGTTCTCTCTCGTTGCTTTGTCGTGTCGTTTCCCTATCTAGAAGCCGTATGTATCCCACAATACGTGAGAGATAAAAGACAAAAAATTGAACCTCGCCAGGAGAAGAGACCAAATAAAAGAGTCAAGTCGAGCCAAAAGTCAAGCTTCCGTGTCTCGTGTCAAGGGAGTATACCTCGTACGGGGAGTATATGGGAGTATATACTTGTATAGATCGTATGTATTGCCCCTTGCCCTGAGCTCAGCTCTGCTTCTCTTTCTCATCGGTGTCTGTCAAGACCAATATTGTCAAGTGCTGTCTGTCAGGTGCATGTCCGGGTCGATTAATATCAAAACATTACTCCAAGTAGTAGTAGTGGTGGTGGTGGTAGCGGTAGTAGTTGTGATGACTCCAGTTCAGTTCCACTGGGAATCCCCATCGTCGTCAAAGTCGTCGTCGTCATATAGATCGATCTCAAAACAAAACGCTCACAAAAAGGCATGTTGCCCAAAACCAAAAATGGCATCAAAGCATCCAACATGGTATACATGCATTCGTCACCACCCAACGAAACTCCCAATCAAACCTTGGCACTTCTCATCTCATCAGCGGGAATCATGCCTGCATTGATCTGCGCAGCCAGCTGCGACTCTCGGAATGCATTGAAGCCCTCGGGGTCTTTCTCCCTGAGCATCAGAAGCTCTTGAGCATTCAATCCTAGCTCGCGTACGACGTTGTCTGCGCCTTCCTTCTCCACTTTGTACCGAATGTCCTCTCCATGGATCTCGTCCAATTTTGCGCGGAGAGCAGCGAGGTGAGGTGGGTCAAGGTCAGTTACACTGGATCCATGCAAGGCATCATCCAGGCCAGTGGGTTTGAGGACTTCTCTCCGGATACTCTGTCCAAAACGGTGCATACGGCCTTCTTCGTCTGTAAAGGCTTTGGCCGCGAGAGATGTATTGGACGACGTTCGGGATAATTTCATGGCATATTGGTCTTGTGCCTGACGTTCTGCCGGGAAGTAGTCGTCAGCATCAGCCATCTCTAGGATCCCACTTGAATCAACCGAAGCCGACAATAGAGACGTCTCTCCCATGGAAGGATCTGGGGAAGGCATGCCGTTCGGAATTGGAGGAGATGACGAAGAGACTTTGGTCTCGGGATACTCGTCTTCGAACCTCTGGATCATCCGCTGCAGGGTCTGGTCGAGGAAGAAAAGACGACCTGTTCACGCTTGTCAGTAACGATATACCCTTCGAATCCTCTGGCCAAGACTTACGATAGTTCTCGTGGTTTCCCGCTCGATCTTCTCTGACCAGGACAGGCTGTAACCGTCGTCTGATCTTTCGCGCACTCTCACAAAGCTCCAAACTCACATCCCGCGGTTTGGACATTGTCCTTTGCCGGATTGGTCCCCTTGGAGTGGATGTCCCACTTGCTGTAGGACTAATACTCCTCGATTGTGCCCGGCTGTTGCCGTCCTTGCGATCCAAACAGACACCCAAGGCTTTGACGATTCCGGTCGACGCAATCATATAGTCCTCATCCGGCGCTGGCTCGTCCTTGTCGTAATTCGCTGGGTAGCCCTCCACATGACCGACAAGGTGGAGCAATACTTCTGGAGCGTCCTTCTCAGCAAGTTCGTCTGGCTTGACGCCGACCTCACTCAGAGTTGCGCGCTCCATGTTTCGGAGACTGTAAGCCACGACCTGTGATGCCAATGCTTTGACAACCTCACTACTGTCAGAGCTGGGCACTTCGATCTCCACAGCCACAATGGTCTCCGACACTCTGACCGCGGTCATCAAGGACGCAAAGAATGCGCACGCCTCCTCTTGCGAGCTCGCATCTCTCGAATTCATGGCGTGAATGAGCGGAGCATTGTCTAGAATAGTGAGATGGGCCATCGATGGGCAATCCGGCAAGATCTCGGCCAAAGCAATGACTTGTTCAGACGTCATGCCCACATCTGACAGATGTAAACGCTTCAGAGGTGCTAATTTGGGGAGGAGTCTGCGGAGAACAGGCACGGCGCTGGGCTGACTGTTGAACAACGCCATGTTGCGTGACAGGTCGATGAATTTGAGGTTCTTCAGTCTGGCGAACGGTATCAGGATGGAGTTGAGATCGCCGGGTGTTAAATTGCAATCCGACAAGCTAATTGCAAACAACGGGCAATCACTGTCAGCAGCTTCTGCAAGAATGTATGCGATCCCATGCAGGTCATTGCTTCCAAGATCGAGACCCTCACAGTGGCCAGACTTGATATATCGCACAAGGTAGCTGAGGGCTTCCTGCTCGAGGTTGTTGCCAGAAAGCCCGAGCCGTCGGATCTTACATTTGATGGCGCAATCCACGAGGTCTCGAATATTCGCGGGAGAAAGGCCACAGTCGCCAAGGATGAGCTCGTCGAGTTTGTCACCCAATCGCTCTGATAACGCATAGATAACCAGAGTCCCCAGATCCATGACTTTGGAAGTCGCGTCATTCGATCCAGTGCTGTTGGAACTTGTTGTAGAGATTGTCCGTGAGAGATCGCCTGCCTTTGGGAACGGGATACCCGACAGATCAATGCCTCTGAGCGAACGCGACATGTGCATGAAAAGTGCAATGTGCCTCCACCCGAGATTTGTGATTCCAGAGTTGTCCTTCAGAGAGAGCTTCTCGATGACTCCCATCTGCTCCCTGCCACTCTTCCCACTCAGTCTCTTGGGCAATTTTCTGTTCTGTCGGGCTTGCTCGGCAGATTTGCAGCTGGAGAGGCCTGACAAAATCACCCGGACGCCTTCGTCTGTCAACCCACAGTTCTCCAAGACGAGTTTGCGAACAGGAACGATGGCGAGCCAATCGCCCAAAGTTACAATATCCTGCAACTGCATCTGACTCCCGGACAGATCCATTACCGCGACTGTGCCAGGAGCTTCGGCCAGACCAGCGGAAGGCTTAGATATTTGCTCTTTAACTTTGTTCAGAACCGCTGTTTCGCGCAATTGACAACAGCGCTTGTATATCCTCAGAGGGTCTGTCGTACGGCCATCTGTTCCTTCTGGAGGCCGCTTGCTGGGCGTCGACGCGCCTGGTGGTGTAATGCTTGTATTCGAGTCCGAGTCATCGTCTTCACGAGTCAACTCTAGCGGTACCAGGCCATTTGCTTCAGCGTGTCGTCTTTTTCGCTCCTTTCGTTCCTTTCGCTCGACTTCGGACCGTTTCTTTTTCTCCTTCTTTCGTGTACTGGGCACGGCTAGAGGCTCGGGGTCTTGCAGGGTTTCCGAAGTATCTTTAACTTTCTCATCCTTTTTCCCCTCTGATGGCTGAGTCTGGGGTTCTGGCTCCGGGCTTCTCTGCTCCCCCTCTTCCTGCTGCATTTCTGCAACTGACGTCTTAGGGGTTTTTAAGACGGCGCCTTCACCCTTTTCTTTGGTCCTTACGTCCTTCGAGTCTTTGTTGCTGGTCACTTGTTTGTCAGAAGTGGAAAGATTCTGCTTCTGAGCGTTTGACACCGCTGGGCGGTGATATTGCTCTGGATCTTCGTCGGCCTGAGAAGCGAACCCAGCAATCTCCACATCTACGCAAAACGACACTCTCTTCAGCTTGTTCTGGTCAAACTCGCTGATCTTGATGCGTTCACGATTCTGGTCGATGTTCATCACTCTTCTTGGGCAGATTGCACCACTAGTTGCGCTTTTGCCCATGTGGGTGTTGGAGGAAGAGAGTCTGCGAAGGGCGCTCGACAGAAATCCAGGATGCTCTAACTTTGTCTCTTTTCCCGCGGCAACGAGTACTGAAGGTCTTCGAGGGGCAGTGTGAGGGACGACAGGAGTTTTGGATTCTTCCTTTTTGGTCTCTTTCTGTCCTTCTTTGGGCGGTCGGTTCTTCTCGAAGGGATTCGATAACTCGATTTTCGGACTCGGCTGAGGAGATGCTGTTAGGCTATTACTCGCTTGTTGCACATCCGTGCCGGAATTCCGAGGCGGCGTTGGTGAATTCACAGACGAGAATTTGGAGCTGAAACTTGCGATCCACGAACTCCTTCTACCCTCTTTCTTGTTGGGGATACTTGGCTTCAGACCTTTTTTGCCATCCTCCGTGCTCTGGCCTTTCGACATCGTGGGTCGAGGGGATTGGCTTTGGTTAGGCTGGGAGACTGTCGGCCTTGTCTTCTGCGCGGTAGGCAGTGTGTGGTTCTCCTTGCCATTGACAGCGATTGCAGACTTCTGTGGTTCGGATACTGGAGGAACTCCATTCGGAGTTTCTTGGAGTGGTGTAGGATCATGGCGAGGGTGCGCAGTTGCAGGATCGTGGTGATTGCCTTTGGAGCCTGCAGAGGACTGTGAAGCTGGCTTCCGACCATTTCTGTCGCCCACCGAATGGGTCAAATCTGGTGCGATGGTTAGTGATACCGTTTTCTGCAACAATCGCTGTTCAGACGAAGAGAAAGCAGGTGCAACTGTGAGCCGACATTTTGGGACCACACCTTTCTTAGAATGCAGCAGCCAGTCGACATCCAGACCACTTTCGGTGGCCGCAGCCATTGTGATTTAAGATGAAGCGCAGACGCCTCCAGGATCAACAGATGAACCTTTGCTCTGGGGATGTCATATAGGCTGGACCGAGGACCGTTGTGAAGAAGCTGGATGATGGGCAACGATGGGTTTGCACAGGGCGGCCGGCGGGGTTAAAGGTGCAGTAGGCAAAGTAATGTAGCTCCTGCTTGGTTGGCCAGAGGTCAGAGATCGCGATCGACTTGGGTCTGGGCTTTGGGGATCTTGTGGCAGGATGGCAGGATTCGGCCGCCACTTAAAAGCCAGCCCGCCGCTGGAACTGGAACTCGGTACGAGTAGGTTGACAAGGCGGCCCTCGGAAGCGCCTGGGGGCTTGAGCGCCGTGACTGCGGTGCAGTGGCCCAAGGTCCAATGCCTCGAGGAATGCCCAGGATTTTCGGCCAGAATAGCTGCAATAGTTGGAGGTTGTAGAGGCTGGTGGAGAGTGCTGAATGGGTGCAACAGGAGGGGATCTAGGGAAGTGGACCACTTGACATGCACCACTGACACCACCAGAAACTCAGCTTCGGGCGGTTTCTATGTGGTCATTGTCACCATCCACACCACCGACACAATAATAATGAGCAATGATGAAATGAGAAGTGTGTCGTTTGCCGTCCCTTTCAAGCACACGAGTCGGGTAGATCGCGGGATTTCGGAAACCGTCGTCACGGAACTCTCCCTCGTTGGCGTCACTGTGCGAGAGATTCTCCCAGCCGACACTTCTCCTTTCTCGAGCGTTCCCTTATTAATGATGGCGCCCCTTCGAAAAATGCCTCCTGCTGCAAGCGCGTGACCCGGCCGAGAAAGAAAGGGAAAGATCAAGAATTGCACGGGGTGGCAGGGAGAAAAAAGTGTCAGCAAACAAGCCCATAATATATGTCGCACCTCTGCTCAACACCCCATATTGCCATAATAACAGGCCCTTGATGACACACATGCGAACAGTGGCACAGGGCACAGGCATTGGTACCAACTGGTCAGCCCCGATAACCACTCGTGGCAAGAATTCCAGGTCGTGGTGCCTGACATATGTATGAGGCCCCCTGCTGGGTGCCTGCCCCTCGCGGGATTGCTTAGATGGACACTCTGCTTAGGGCCTGTTCACCAGTAGAAGGCCTTGGAAGAACCACCCAGCAGAGCCTGTGGCCCAAAGCACAGGGCTCACTAACCCACTAAGGCACAGTAAGGATCGACTCAGAGGCACCTACTCCGTAAAGTCTACCTCTAGGTCTGGTGGCTGGGTCAGGTCAGCATCTTATGTCAGATAGCGTCAAGACTATAGTTGACTATGAGTGGCCGGTATGGACAAAGTTATGATGGCTCATCATCCTTCCTACTAGTAAGATTTTCTTCACACGGTTTGGCAAACCGGAACGTGTGCGAAATGAAGAGTTTCTTCAGAACTTGGGAAACTGTTACAGGCGCCCAATAGCCATGATTGATATTCTTCTCTCGTCCTGGCCATCTCTCGTCATATCAGATCGTTTCCAGCTAACCAGGCGCGCCAGAGCATCAGATCTCTGGGAAGAACTCTGTCAAACCCATCATAGGTATCTATCGTAGGACGAGTTGCTTTTTGGAGAATGCTGAACATCATGATTCTCGTATCTCTTGACTCGAAGTTCTCAACACCAGCAACGATTCCTTCTCAACCGTCCCTAATGAACTCCTTTTTTTTTTCCCGAGCACCAACCGGTGGTGGATGACGGCACTCAGGAAGCAAGAGTCGCAATCTTCTCCTTGACTCGGCGGTCCTTCTCCTCCTTGGACAGCTTGCTGACCTTGTATTTCTTGCCTTCCGCCTTCCACTCATCCTTGGACTTCTTGTCTCCCTCATCGTCGTCCTTCTTGAATGGATCCTCGCGAATAGCAGCGTGCGCCTCGGTGTACAGATCCTCAAGACCATCCGCCTCGATCTCACTTTCGATGTACTTGACGAATTGAGACTTGTAGCGTTCTTCATCGTCATCTGCCAGTGTTTCCATGTACTCCGCGACGTGTCCGCCGAAGATGTACTTGCGCAGGACGTCGGCATCCAGTTCCTTGCTTTCTTGGTCATAGCCGGGGAATCGTTTCTCGTTGTGGGGAATGTACAATCCGCCATCAGAAGCTCCCTTCATCGCACCAAAGACACGAGCGCCCGTAGAAGTACGGTGCAGACCCACGTCGAGGAAGCACTTGAAGGGACGACGTTCCTCGCCATCCTCGTCGGCAGCCTCTGTAAGCTTGTATTCTCCATCGGGCTCTTCCACACCAGTAAATTTCTCATCCAAGTCCAACTTCTTGAGAGCACGACGAGCCAACAGCAGGCCAGTAGCGTACGCGGCAGACCAGTTGGTCAGGCCATTGTTGATGCCATATCTCTTGAGCTCATGCGAGTAGGCAGCAACAAAGACTTTATCGCCAGTGATTTCTGCGGTAACCAGTTGGCAGATGATGTCTCGATTGGTGAAGCGGACGACAAGGCGGTACTTGGGGGCGTTGTACTTGTTCTTGGCTTGGCTGATCAAGCGCTTGCGAGCATAGTAGTCGGTCTGATTTTCAGTCGTCAGTCATCAGCTTGTAAGACGAGGCGAGGAATGCAGATTTTCGTCACCGTACCTTGCCAGCCCGTCTGCGCTTGTACTTGGTCTGGAAGCGGGAGTAGTAGGGGGAGTTCTTGACGCTGAAGTATTATGTGTTAGCTCTGGAGACCAGAAAGGACCTGTAAAGGCCTCGGACTCTCTGGACTTACAGCTTCGTGAAAGGCATATTGCCGACGTGAGACTGTCCCAAGAATTATTGTGGTTCACTATGAAATCCCCGAATCAGCATTTTGCGCTGCAGACCCAATTCCGCAGCAACATGCAGGGATTCTCTCATACATCTTGTCGTTGTAAAGTAGAGACTTTGTCGAAAATCTCGGTTGTGCAATGGAGGACTCAAAGAAGTTGAGATGGCCTGGAGGATATCGAAATGCGAAGTGCGAGTCCCAAGTGTGAGATGTGTGCGCCGCCAAGATTTTCAATTGTGCGCTCAAACCGGGATGCTTGGTTGGTGGGGGTCGTTTTAGCTCAGCCTCGTGCCTCGTTGACCTTCCGAAATCACCTCTCCCAAGCTCTCCGC
This sequence comes from Fonsecaea monophora, assembly GCF_001642475.1. Classification (NCBI taxonomy): domain Eukaryota; kingdom Fungi; phylum Ascomycota; class Eurotiomycetes; order Chaetothyriales; family Herpotrichiellaceae; genus Fonsecaea; species Fonsecaea monophora. Next base: position 136,398 of record NW_019174009.1, read on the forward strand.
TACACAGTGCACTTCATACTCTTTGAAAATTGAGGCAGGCAATCCGAGCTTTAAAATTACAATGGCCGCGAAATAAATCTGGGCTCATTACCCTTGACCAGGAATGTCAATGACCAATTGAACGGGGATTTAAAGTGACAGGGCCACACTTTTACCCAACTAGCAAAAAGGCTTGATGGACGATACAGCGCTGCATAGGGAGGCATATGTGACACTAATATGTGGAGATTCACACTAATCACAAGTGCGCCTCCGCTGCAAATTTCGAGACTGCGACAAGTCGGAGTCGCCCGAGAGATGAGAGGCGGAAAGTCTTGTAGAAGGCGCAGCCTCCGAGGGGATGTTGAGATGGTAGCATTGATAGAAGAGCATTGCCGACCCCGGTGCAGTATGCATGGGATACATTAGTGAAGCAGGCTTTCGACTGTGGAAGGAAGTGGTCATATGGTGTGTCTTGAAAGGCCGTCTTTTCTAAGTTGTGAAGTAAGATGGAAGAGCGACAGAGAGCAATGTAGAGAACTGCTTCGAGAGGGGTGCCTCATACAAAGGAATTTGGGAACAGACTCCATGACATCCCCTCAAGATTGTCTGCAAGTGTTGTTCATTCATTGACTGTCGTCCGCCAAGTGCAACCCGTAGATGCAGCGGTAGTGAATGTGAGTCCTAATGTCTTGGCGTGATATTGGAGCAGGTCGCCCAACCTACTTCAAAATTACATTTTGTTTCATCGCCATCCAGGACGTCGTCGTTGACAAGCGACAGCGATGGCTTCTCGGTTGTCTTCCCGTGGTGGTAAGTTTGCCGAACACCAATCAGTGCTTGCCCCTTGCAGTCGGGCCGAGCCGTGCAGATCACAGCCTATCCTTGTTCGGCGGAATAACAGAAAATCCGTATCCCGATGACCCTTTCCCCATCATGGAGTTCTGGATGTTCAAGACTAACCTGACTTTCTTCTCATTTCAGATTTACCACCACCACCACCAACACCACGCCTTCGCCCTACCACCACCAACCTCCCTCCACTGCGAGGGCATAGTCGTCGCTCTACCCTACTGACAGCACCTTTGATCTCTACAGGCTACGCCACCGTGCTTCTTCGTTCTCCCGTCAGCTCTCGTCGCCAATCTTTCAGTGGACCCAGTCAGGAAAGTGAGCAAGACGATGAACTTCTCCGCCAATTCACCAACGCCCAGCTCGTCAAACCGAATGAACTGAGCCAAATTCTCCAAGATCATCTCAACAGTCAGACCTCTGTCATCGAACAAGAACCTGACCTTGACCCAGACTCAATCTACATCAACATACGCGGCTACAGTCCTTACAGCGACATGGCCTCTCCAAACGCGTTCCCGTCCCTTGACACCTCTCTCCCTCCTGCTGGCAACCGTGTGTCGGCAGCTTCTCCCATCGGTCCTTCCTCCATCAACGGCAGCAATGGCATCAACGGCCCAGGATCGGGTGCGGCAGCCGCTGCAGGCTACATGCCTCCTCTACCGGTCGGCCATCAGCAAGACCTGAATCACCTCTTCAACCAAATCCAAGAATTGGGAGCCCTTTTGAGAAGCAATCGCGAGAAAGTCAATTCCATCACTCGCAATGCTGAGGAAGTGGCGAAACGCGCAAATGGGGCGCTTACAGACGGCGAACCAGCGCAGCCAGACAATGACAGTAAGTTACACTGCGATCCGTCGGATTTTCTCGTCGGCAACTCAACTAACCCGACTTTCCTTCTCTAGAAGCACGTGTCCGTGAGCTCGAACTCGAACTTGCCAAGCAGAAGCAGCTGGTTGAACTTTACAAGCACGAACAAAAAGAGAACACTGGCTTGATTGCCATGTACGAAGAAGCAATGGGGACGGCTGTCGAACAGATCCGAAACTACTGCGGCGATATCGAGGGTCGATTCTTGAGACAACGCAAACATTACAACGACCTCTTGCAGCAGGAGAAGGACGACCACTTGCAATCTCGTCTCGATAGGGACCACTGGTATGCGCAAACACTCAAGGTGTGTGAGATGATTAGGACAGCGCATCGGTTGAGGACGGATGAGTGGTGTGAAGAGTACACCGTCATCGCGGGGTTGCAAGGTGAGGTGAGATGCCTCAGACGATGCATGGGGATGGAGGCAGAGAAGCCAGAGGAGGAAACCGGCTGGCCATACTTGAAGGACTTGCCTCTCCCTGAGTAAGCATGAATTGAACGAAACGACGAAAGCACATTGCATTGGGAGCTGGCACTGGCGCAAACAGGATGAGCGAACGGAAAATTGCATTGATGGCGCAAATCAGAGGCATCACAAGTTGATGCATTGACGTCGTCATGACGACGACCAGAAATAACACTGAATTATTCCACAGCCTCTTGTGCCTGCATCTCTCTCGCCGCGTCGTTGGACATGTCGTCGATTATCAAATCATCTTTCGTCGTGCAATCTCTTATGCAGTGATAGGCTGCCTGAGGCCACTGAAGGCAAAGCCGGTAACGGCTCGGTAGGGGGAGGTCCTGAGGACGGGGTCCTGGGACGGATCAGGCACGGCAAACTCTTCTGCCGCAGGAGGACGGATTGCCGTGGTCTTTTTGCCAGTTGCTGTGGGGATTGAGGGTTGGCTCGCCACGCGCCGTCTTCTTCGACAGAGCAGATTCGCGATGTCTGCGGCTTCTCATTCGGATTTGCAGCCATGGCTTTTTCCAGGGACAAGACTTTGCCGTATCTGCGTGGGTCGCGCGCCGGTAGTGGCGGGCGAGTAGCCACCTCGGCTCTCTCCGCGTGTGTTGGTGGTCTGCTTGGACACGGCAGATTAGGCAGAGTGCACTGGATGTTGGTGGTGCTGATACTGCTGCTCGCGACGGAGGTGGCAGCTGCGGCGATGGGCGGTGAAGGTATGCCGTTTATAGACAGCTTTTGCAGCCCTGTCGAAGGAGTCCGTGGGAAGAGACTATATGACGCGGCTCTCTTCCGGACCCCGTCTGCCGAATCCTGTGTGTACGTGGAGCTTTTGCTTCGGATGCTAGCGGGCCACGAGGACGAGGACGGCGACGTCGGCGTGGTACACCGGCTGCTGTTGCTGGTGGTGGTCTCGGAACGGTCGCAGCGATAGCGAGCAGATGTCTTCCTGATGTGCCCTGACTCCGGCAGGGGGGCGATGGTTGAAATACGTCTATCGTCACCACCGAACCGGTACGGGGATGCAGGTATCGACGGCAAGGGTTTCTGCGAGGGCAGGTCATGGCTGTCAATGGGTATCCCAGCCAAAGAATCCAGGGCGGTCATCGGACGAGCCGCATGTTGGGTGGTCTGGTTTGGTGTCCGCTTGTACGTGGACAAGACTCCCGCGTGATATGGTGTCTGTGTGGACATTTCTGGCCAGGAGTAATCCCCGGGTGTTGGGACTTTGTCACTATCGGCAATCGTAACAAAGGGCCCGGGAGCACACGAAGAGCTTGCGTAGCTGGAGAAACTTGTGTGAGTGGTATATATTGAGTTATCGTCTGCTGCCAAAGACGGCGCGGTCGGGGATTCGACACTGTTGAGCGTATGGACTGACGAATCCGTGGTTGAGCGAGACACGTTCCGGGAAGTCTTGCTGTACATTGCTGGTTGTGCAAGTATAGGAGATGGCAGCTCTTCGTAAGCTTGCTGCGTGACGAGTGGTCGTGGGTATGTTGGATGAATGACCGTCAAGTTTCGCTGAACCCTCAGCCGCCGGACTTGCTTCTCATCTTGCTGCGACGTGCACGGAGTTGGGCTCGACAGAGTCGTGTCGGCATTGGATGCTTGCGCATGAGCGATCTCTGGAGCTGAAGCAACCGGCCCCGAATACACAGATTGGGATATGTTGGGCCGAACAGAGGTCGAATCGAGTCTGTTTTGCCTCGTAAACTTCTCCAACTTTGTGCGACTAAGGAGTGCCTTGAACCGAGACTTAGCACTTCTCTCAGAAGGCCACCACCCAGATACCTCCTCCGAGGACGTCGTGGACAATGATGCCTTGACGGACATGGTGGAAACGATGACTGGGGAAGGCAGAACGACGAGATTCCAAGGTCAGGAGCACTGTTTAGTAGGGTAGCGAGCAATTGGCACGGTTCCTACGTCGTGTATCGAGCTATGGCGTGAAACTGAAGATCTCCAAGAGACGGTCCTCAGGGACGGAACACTCTCTGTCTGGGATGAAGGGATGCAATTGGATGAAGAAAAGATGTTGGGCCGGAACCCCTAGCTTCAATACCGTCGATCGTTGTTTGTTGTGGCGTGGCTGTGTATCTGCGTTCTTGATACCTGACAAAAAAGGACATCTGATTCAAGCGCGGCCTTGCAGGAACTATGATAGTGAGATCAGCTGTGTCTATTCAGAGCTCCTCAGACTGAATAGAGCGGCCAGAAGAGTAAAAAACAACCGACCACACTTGAGGTGCCCATTTAAGCGGATGGAGTGAGTCAAGAAGGGGAGGTCAATAGGCAGTTGAGATGGAGCAACGAGTCTGGTATAACTGGACTAGGTCCGTGCTATCACACATAACAAGCTCTGGCGATCTGGGCCCTGTCACAAACCGTGGCATGTAGGGTGTCACGAGTGACAGGCGGGAAAAATGAAAGTATTGGCGGATTGGCAACAACCTGTTGTCTGTAAGGGAGAGACATTTTACAGTCTCAGACGTGGTGTATGCATTTTGACAGAGAATTAGGTTAATACCATTTTCGATCAGCGCTGGGTTGTTGAGTGATTAGCAAGCTGACTTGCACGGCACGCGGGATCCAAGGTCCAGAGAGTCCCAAGAGACAGACAACTTGCTACGATAAATGATCAAAAGAATACTTGACTGGAGTTTTGGCCGTTGCAAACTGGACCAATAAGGTTGATGAACGGTGGTCAGAGCTCAAAGAGATCCTTGAATGCGTCCAAGGACGGTGCCTTCACCACAGGAGGCAAGAAGCGGTAGTGGCTGTCTGTGAGTGACGTCTTGGAATCGAGATGACGCTACTTGACAGCTGGAGTACCCATTGACGAGAGGGAATCCGGAGAGTGTAGAGCATGCACCACTTGCTGCAAACGCCAGAACCTAATAGAGACACGGGCCATCGTGGCAAGGGTCCGTGATGGCTCAGGCAAGGAGGGAATGTGGCCTCACATTGCTTGTGTTTCCCAGGGAAGAGACGTCGAACTAGTGAGACATCAACAAGCTGGGCATCTGAAGGGGGAGAAAGGGAGAGGGTCGGGAGAGGTTGAAGGGTGGGTGGAGTGAGCAAATAGGATGTCCTCAATAAAAGAGTGATCGTGAGCATGACTCGATTGTGAAGGGAGTAACAAGGAATGCGAAAGACGTTGCAGCACTTGGTGTTGGTGGTGGAAGTGTAGATGTGTTTTGTGAGGTTGCATCTTTGTGGTCTGAATACTTCGCCGTAGTATAAGGTACACCGATGACGTAAAAGGCGGAGTGCCACGCCAACACAAGGCCACGAGGCTGCGCCGCAGACTGACCGTGCTTGTCTTCCATTGAATCAACCCCCCAATCCCTTCGCGTTGGAACTTCAGACCACAAAACTCTTCCCACTCGCATTCGCATTAATGGCTCGGATACTGATAACAGGCTCATCAGACGGTTTAGGTTCCCTGACTGCCCGTGCACTGGTCCAGAGAGGGCATTCTGTGGTCCTTCATGCGAGAAACGACCGACGAGCCCAAGATGCGAGGGCCGCTTGTCCTGGCGCCGAGACATGTGTTGTCGCCGATCTCTCCGACATTGCACAGACCAAAAACATGGCTCGAGACATCAACAAGCTTGGCGCCTTTGACGCGGTAATCCATAATGCTGGCCTTTACACAGGTCCGTACCGAAGGACCAAGGAGGGTTGGCCCAGTATTTTTGCGGTGAACACTCTAAGCCCCTATATCCTTACCTGCCTCATCGATCCTAAGCCGAAGCGACTCGTGTTCGTGTCATCTGGCCTTCACAGTGGTGGCGACCCTGCGTGTAAAGATATCACATGGCAAGAGCGTGGAGAAAAAGGCTTCAGAGATTTCCAAGCGTACTCGGATACCAAACTGCATGATATCCTCCTGTCCTGTTTCTTTGCAAGGAGATGGCCTGATGTGAAGAGCAACTCGCTCGACCCGGGCTGGGTGGCTACTAAGATGGGGGGCGCTGGCGCAACAGGAGACATCAATGCTGCGGTTGATACCTACGTGATGCTGGCAGAAGGAACTGGTGAGGCCAAGGATGTCTCTGGCAAATACTGGTTTCATTGCAAGATAAGATCGCCCAAGAGAGAAGCAACTGATGAGGCTGTTCAGGACAATCTCATTCGACAGTTGGAAGAGCTTACGGGGGTTCAACTTGACTAATGTTACAAGATATGGATCAGGAGTCAACGCTGTGAAAGGGCACATCGCCTCCAGGGAAGTCGTGCCTCTCTCTGCCGGACCCATCTGGAGCCGGTCTCCCCAAGAATATAAATAGAATCACACAGTCACGACGAGATGGGTGACACGGTGACGACTGGTGAACGAGTGTGTCCCAATTAGGTAATCATGTTACGGGATTCGCCCGCTGGGTGGCCCGAATCGAGCGATATCCCGGCAGCCAATCAACGATATGAAACACGAGGATCCATTTCCCTGTTATGATGCTTACAACTTCCTCGTACTTGTACCCTCGTGGGACCTGCAGAAGAACCCCCTTTCTCACTCACCCCTTCGTGCTCCCTCAGTCTCTGCATTTCTTGGTTTTCGATTAGTCATTTGCCTATCATGTTCCTCCTTTATGCGTTCTGGTCGTTGGTGTTGGCTTATTTACTCTGGACATTGATACGATTCACAGACAACTACTTGGAAGCTAGGAAGATCGGATTGCCAATTCTGGTCTCCCCAGTCAATCCAGCAAGCCCGCTATGGCTGCTCACAAAGGAGCGACTCATACCGCTCGTGACGTCTTTACCGTGGGGACTAGGGGAATGGGCCACCAGGGCTGAAGTCGGCTGGACATTCTACCAAAGATATTCGGTACACGCAAAGTACGGCGAGGCATTTACCATTGTCTCGCCCGGGACAAATGAGATCTATATTGCGGACCCCTCAGCCGTCGAGGATCTACTCCGACGGCGTAATGACTTCATCAAAGACCCGGCCATGTACGGAATGCTGAACTTTTATGGCCCCAACCTGGACACCGTCAATGGCAAGGTATGGGATCGCCACCGCAAAATCACCGTCCCACCATTCAACGAACAGAACAGTGCTTTAGTTTGGCGGGAAAGTGCGGAACAAGCAGACCAGGTGCTGGAAATCTGGTCCGCGAAGGATCTTGTCACAAGCACACAGCTAGACGTGCATGCCGTTGCCCTCAACGTGCTGTGCGGCGCCGGCTTTGGTTTACAAAGCAGCTTTATTGATTCGAAGCTGCCGGGAGGCGAGAATGAGGCGCAGACACAACTAGGATATCAAGAGAGCCTACGAACGCTGCTTTCAAATATCGTCCAGCTGGTTCTCTTGAACCTTCTCAAAAACGCCGGTGTTCCACGCTGGATGTTCTTCGGCAAAATGCAAAAGCTATACGTGGCGTACGAAGATTTCAAGAGATATATGGCTGAGATGCTGGCAAGAGAGAAAACGGCTTTTGAACAGGGCGATCTGACGAGGCATAACCTCATGAGTGCGTTGGTTCGAGCCTCTGAACAGTCGAATGAAACGGCACGAACCACAAAAGATCCTGCTGTCGCACCAGCAGGATTGTCCGATGACGAGGTATATGGGAACGTCTTCATCTACAACCTCGCGGGCCACGACACCACAGCTGCGACTCTCCATTTCGCAATCACGCTGCTCGCCGTCTACCCCGAATGGCAGACGTGGATCGCCGAAGAGATTGACCAAGTCCGCAAAGCTGACCAGTCGGGTATGTGGTATTATGAGGAGACCTTCCCCAAGTTGGAGCGGTGCCTGGCGCTCATGGTAAGCATCGACGTTCCCCGAGATCAACGTACGAAAGTGGACACTGACACAAGAACTGTTTAAAAAGTACGAGACAATCCGATTATACGGACCCGTCGTCATGATGCCTCGCTACACGGGAGACTCTGCCCAACATCTCAGCATCCAAGGAAAAGAATACATCTTGCCCGCCCGCACCTCGGTGACACTCAACTTTGCCGCCCTCCACACCCATCCACGCTACTGGGGACCAGACCCCACGCAGTTCCGGCCTGACAGGTGGATCGTGCCCGATGAACGCGGGAAGCAAGAGGAGAAGGAAGAGGAGGAGACCTGGGCGGTTGGCGACTCCTCGCCCCGCCTGTTCCAACCTGCTCCCGGATCATTCGTGCCCTGGGCCGCCGGACCAAGAGTCTGCCCAGGCAAGAAATTCTCCCAGGTCGAGTTCGTCCGCGTCGTTTTCGGCCTGTTCGCCAGCGGCTCGCGGGTCGAGCTGGTCCTGGAACCGGGCGAGAGCGAGCAAGCGGCAAAGCAGAGGATCATGCAGATCGTGAACGAGGCAAAGGTCGAAGTGACGCTGAAGATTGTCGATGCTGAGAAAGTCAAGCTCCGGTGGACCAAGAATCGTGGTCCAGTCCAGTTGTGAGTCCTGCGGGCTCCGATTTCTCAGTGATGGATGGATAGATGGATGGATGGATGGAAGGACGGGTAGGATCGTGAATTGATGTATGGGTCGGAGTCGCAAGCGCCCGAGACTAAAGGTATATTGCAGCACCCGACACTTGATTTGAAGGGATTCGCACCTAAAAGTCCAGGAGAGGATGAAATGCGGTCTATCAAGGGACAATAAGAAGTTTAACGAAGGGTCTTCTCACATTCCCCTAAATAACCTGTACAGAAAGACTGCGTGCCAGAGGGACGGATGAAAAGGAACAACGCCGCAGAAACGTCCAAACCAATATCAGGGTCGATCCAGACACGTCCGCGAATCCAGCCTGCAGCTTTCAATTGAGAATGGCGCTCCAATCCTGCTTCTTGATCCAGTCCTCCACCGAAGGCAGTTTCACCTCTACACCGAGCTATCGCGAATGGTCAAGTCAGCATTTGGGTCCATTTTGCCAGGAACAATTGGGAGAGATGGTGTGAGAGCTTACAGCATGTGGGTGAAGGACGGATGGGTCGTCGCGTCCTTCATACCCAAACTCGACAAAGTAGTTTGTGTTGTCCGACAACTCCAAGAGCAGGTCTTCGGGGAGAGAGCCCCAGATGCCCGTGCTGGCAGCGACCTCGTCCATGGCCAGTATCTTGGTCCTCATCTTCACACCCAGCGTGCGCGAGAGGAGCGCGACAAACTCATCCATGGACATCCACTCGCGGTACGCGATGAGGTTTTTTCCAGCCTCAGGCAGCGAGATGAGGGCTTTGGTGAAAGGGCCCGTGTCTTCCTCGGCAGCGATCAGGGGCAACTTCCCGTCCGTTGGCCCGGTATATGAGAAGGTGTAGACCCCGTCTGCGTCCTGCGGTGTGGAATATCGTCAGACTTCAGATACTCATTCGGCCGTATGCGGAAGTAACCAAAACTCCTCCGAGTGAAGATTGAGGGACAAGGGGGTGCTTCATATGCTCACCTTTTGCGGCCGCATGAATGGATACGTCAAGACATTCGACAAATAAAACCCGACTTGGATGATACTCGTCTTCTGCCACAGGTCTGGGTACGTAACCTGGCCGTACTCTGCCGCACGAGCTTTGCTGTCGAAGTGGTATACGTGCGTGTACTTTCCACGCGACCACTTGGTCGCGTTGGACAGGCCCGAGAAGATCAACCGCTGGAGCCCTTGTGTCTGGGCGGCCGCGTCAAAGACATTCTTGCCCTGCTGCTCCTCCTTTTGCCCAACCCACACGTTCTTCGGTAGGCCCGTGGCCGTTGCCTCAGGCGTGGTGGCCGGGTCGTAGTAGGCGCCCCAGAAATCCGTGACGGAGAAGATGGCGGTCGCACCCTGAAATGCCTGCACCAGAGAGGCCGGGTCGTCCAGTGACGCCGACACCACCTCGTGTACGCCTTTGGTCCGGAGTTTCTCGGCCGCAGCGCTGTTGGCGTTGCGTGTCAGCGCCCGTACTTGCCAGCCGGACTCCTGGAGAAATGTGTCGACGACGGAGCCGCCCTGTGTGCCTGTGGCGCCGACCACGACGATAAGTTTGGACATGACGATGGCGTTGCAGTGCGGATTGAATCTGGCGAGGGAAAAAAAAACTAAGAAGGGCGATGTTGTCTTTGCCGAATAGACGGACTTTTATGTAGATGTATAGATAGGCCGGGCCTCTGGGAGACTATACCAAGGTCAACTTATTGGTCTTTGTACACATATACACAGTACATTCATCTGGGCCTTTTATACTCCCTGAAACGAGCGCATTGCTTTCCACCCATGGTCCCAGTATTCGCCGCCATCATTAGGAGGACCATACGTACAGATCAGTACGTTTCGTCAGGTGCCATTTCGACCGCCGCGCGCGGACGGACGAAATTTCCCCTGAGCTGACCGACGTCTACTTGTATGTCATTCATCGAGATCAAGGCCGGACTTGTATCTCCCCTCCCTAGGACATAGGGAGAGACGTCGGGTAAGGAAGGAGGGATGGATAGACACCGAAAATGGGCAGGGGCGTGAGGGGCGCTTGGCTCGGGCAGATATCTCTCCGATTGGAAGGTCGCAGACGAGATGCGGCCTGGTTGATGTTCCAGCTCCGGGAGGGGGGCGCGCGCATTCGGATTGGTTCGAGAAGAGCCTCCTACTTGTGGTAAGTGAGGGAAATATCGATTTACTTGCATTTCAGGAGCTTTAAAGAAGGATCGATCTCTCTCTCTCTCTCTCTCTCTCTCTCTCTTCCTCTCTTCTCCTACGTTCCGGGAGGCGGTTGTGGCTTGGCATCTTGTGTATAGTGTACGAGCGAGAGTAGGATTGAAGCAGAGAGAGAGCTTGGATGGTCGGCCAAGGAGTAGATGGGCAACGCTACATAGGCTGGGATCCTAACGGCAATGCCCCGTGGATACATATGCGCTCGGTTGTATCATGCGTGCATAAACTATCGTCAAAAGAGGCCCTCTGCGCCTGTGCACGCCACACACACGTATATGAATAGATAGGTATGGACGACGCCAACAACACCCACTTTATAAAATTCTTTCTGCCGCCAATCAATTCTCTCTGTCCAGTGCGACTTGAATGCATAAGTCTCTTGATGCCATGAAGTCATCGGGCGTCCTTCCTCCAGGGCCCGAATTTCACGTTGAACCACCCGAAATCAATGTGCGGAATGAAACATGTGGGCATGTCTGCTTCTGTACTTGGCTGATCTGCGGCTATGCAAGATCCACAGCAAGGAATCATGCTCTGGGACAGATGAACTCTGTTTTAAATGGCATGATCTCGATGACGGCCCGGCCAGTGATAGTCCATGTCGGTGGGGATGTTCTTGCGCAAATGTTTCATGTAGGTAGGCGGGACGCGGCCCAGCCTCTGCCATCGATCGCTCGGCGGTATGGAATGCTCTTCGTCATGGTGACTTAGAAGGTCCTCAATGGCACTCGCCCACTTGATCAGTTTGTCTTCCTGCCAGGCAGTGTGCTGCAGTGTCAGCGGTACTGGCATCCCGTCCGGGTCCAGACCGACCGGGATGGTCATGATAGGGTAGCCCGCCTGCGCGGCAATCTGGATGCCCCCGGCCTTGACGTCGCAGAAGAGGAGGGCGTCTAGGACTTCTTCTTCCTCTTCCCCATCATCGCAGGTAGATGGTCGACGCTGGCTGCTCGGCGGACATTTCAACGCAGCGTCGATCCCGTTCTCGCGGCATTGGGATTGAATATGCTTCAGGGCGGCGTAATACGTCTTGTCCTTGATACCTTGGGTCTCGACGCATTTGCGAAAGAGGATCTGGCCGTCGGGAAAAGCTGGTAGATCGGCTTCATGGCCGCCTTCGGTGCCCCGATTGTCGTCGTTGAACCGCACGACGTCCTCGAGAGTCTTGATGGGCGTGTTCTTCAGTTTGCTCAGGTAGCGGTTCATGAGGTAATAGGTCTGGACTTTGCTGACGGTGATTTCGGATATTTCGGGATTAGATTCGCCGTACCGTTCCCTGAGGGGTTGGAGTTAGCGGTATACCTCAAAGGGAGGAGAAAATCTTTGAAGGAGATCGATCAGGGGGTTGTATCTCACCAGTCCCAGATCCCGTGTTTGCCTAATCTCTCCTCTGCGCACGGCATGTCAACGGGGATGATCTCGGCGCCGGCTTGCTTTATAAGATGCAGGACTTTCTCCACAACCAGTCTCTGAGGGTCCGGAGCAGCGTTCCAGAAACACTTGCTCGGGAGACCGAACCTGGCCCCCTTGAGCGCGTGCCTGTCGGTGAGGCACGCATAGTAACTCTTTGGCTGACGTCTTCCGGGTTGGGTACTGAACTTGTCGTCGGGGTCAGGACCCGCGATCACATCGAGCCCACGGGCAACGTCTGCGACGCACTTGCCGTAGTGGCCGACCGAGTCTTGGGTCTCTGAGATGGGAATGACTCCTCCACGCGATGTCAGGCCGACGGTCGGCTTGATCCCCGCGACGCCACTGACCATGCCTGGGCTGATGATGCTGCAGTCGGTTTCCGTGCCGAACGCGAGAGGGACAATGTTTGCCGAGACGCTGACCGCACTGCCTGAGCTGCTACCGTCTGTTCATCTACATCAGCGCTTGTGCTGGGACCGGACTGAGAGAGAGGCAAAACAGATGCTTACTTGGGGACCGAGTCAACATGTAGGGATTCCGACACTGGCCACCACGCGCAGAGTATCCCATTGAATAGACGCTGCCTCTCATTCCTGCCCACTCATCAAGATTGGCCTTGCCGAGGATGACCGCGCCAGCCTGGCGGAGAAGATGGACAATATGCGCATCCTTGGGGACAACACAACCGAGCAAGGCCCAGGAGCCTGCTGTCGTTTGCATCTTGTCTGCAGTAGCCATGTTCTTAATCACACAGATGCGGTGTTAGCCGTGCATCAAAGGGGGGGGGGGGGTTGTCATTAGTGACTACCTACATCCTTAACCAGCACGGGGATGCCATGAAGCGGACCCCTGACGATGCCTTTCTTCCGTTCGTCATCCAGCGCCCTTGCATGTTCGATAGCATCGGGATTGGTTTCGATGACACATTCGAGATACGGATTGGTCTGGGTGTGCCAGTCAGCGTGATCCAGAGACTTGCACACAGCTTGTGAGGCATCACCTTTTGCACCCTCTCCAAGCAGAATTTCACATATTCGACCGAGGACAGCGCTTCAGTCGAATAGAGATGTTGAAGCTCATCCACCGAGACCTCGTACAAGTCCAGGCCATTGTAGAGCGGCAGTCGGAATACCTCGGGCAGTTCGTCCTGTGATGACCCAGTAGGTTTGGAGAGTACAACAAAGCCATCACCGTCAAAGCCCGAGCCAGTTTCCTCGCGAACTCGAAAATGTGCCATGACTTGTCGTCCGGAGTTGAGCGACCGTCCAGTGGGTGAGGCTGAGATAAGACGGGAGTTGAAGTCGATGGAGTTGATCTCTGACGACGCGTTAAACCGTGATGTAGGATCCGCCCTGCATTATGTGTCCTGCAGAAAGACACCGTCTGGTATGGAAAGTAGTGAGAAAAGGTGAGGCATCGTTTGAATGCGACGTCGAATGGTGGACTTGAGCGACTCGAACGGGTGACACGAGAAAATATTTTAGTCTGACAAAACAGCTCTTGGTAGACATGCCGCAATTGGTTGTAATACCGCGGCTGTGGGTGGCTGTGACAACGAAGACCCACATATGTCTTTTGTCAGACCGAAATACTTCCTCTTCTGACCTCGGGAACTAAATCATGTTGAAGATTAGATCAGTGCCATACTCGGTCCCGCGAGGTTTGAGGAGCTAGAGGCTTTATAGACTCCGAATCGACTCCGAATCGATATGTCGGTCAGACAATGCTTTTCTCAGGTTGCCTCAAGATATGGGTATCTCAACCATAATCCTCAAAAGAAAGACACATAGCCCAATGCCACCAGAAAATGCGCTCAAGTCGTTGCTCGTATGCCAGAAACAGAAAACGCTCACAAGACCCAAATGGTAGTGCGTACATAAGTGTGCGGCACTAACCACATAGAAAAAATTGTCCAGGATATTCGTGGGTAGTCACAGCCCGGCCTCCAGCGTCTCCGCCAACAGCGCCGCTTCTTCCCAACTCTGCCGCATGCCCTCGGCGTAGATGCGGTCGAGATAGAAAAACTTCAACAGAACTTGGCGAACATCCTCCCAGCTCTGCAAATGGAGCACTCTAGAGACCCGTGCGAGATTCAGGACAAACCACGGCCTCTCTCGCTGTCCCGCGGATATGTACGCCCCGAGCAGGAGAACCCAGACGAAGAGTTCATAGTGCGGACCCCAGAGACCCTTCAAGTCGGAAGCTTGCAGGGCCGCCTTGAGTTGCGCGGTCAGTGCCCGGTTGAGGGCGAACTCCGGGCGCGAGATCTGGAAGTTGCTGAACCAGAAGATCAGCATCGCCAGACGACAGGCCTCTTCCTTGTCGCTGGCCGGCTCTCGCGGCTCGAACGGCGCGGACAAGGCTGCGTACCGGAAATGGTAGCTCTTGGCGTTGATGTACTCGTTCTCCTCTGGCACGGGGACCAGCTGCTTCTCGTGGTAGTATTCACGGTATTGGACGACGTCCTTCATGTCCCGAAACGCTTGTGATATTCTCCAGTCCATGATGGTATCGATTTCCGGGGTCAAGAGCCCCATGCCCATTTTTTTGACATCCTCGCTCACGTTTTGCCGGATTTCTTCGACCAAGCTCGCAGGGAGGGCAGACAGTGTCGACGTCGGAGGAGCCGCAGGCAACGATCGTGTTAGGGCAGCGCACATGTACGAGGTCCTGTCACGACAATTAGATCCCGATTGATTCTGCAATTTTGGGGGAGAAGATCAAGAATAATCTCACGACAGAATGAGCTCGGTAGCATGAGGAGGTATCCCATGATACCCGCCTCGCCAGGCGATCAGCTTTTGCAGTCCAGAAACATGCGCAAAGATTTCTTTTGAGTTTCCCGTAATAACCTGCTCGAGAAAACCCCATCAGTAAGTCGTTGTTGCGGTGAGTGAGACTGCCTGGTAACAAAAGTCCCCCATACCTCGATCGAAAGCAAACACATCATGGCAAAAATTGTCGATGCCTGCGTGGCCTTTTCCATCGATTTCATGGTTTCGTTTGCAATCCTCACGGCGTTCACTTTGTACGAGACAAAATCCGGCACGCTGCGGTTTTCGAGGTCTGCTTCGGTGAATGTTGTCTCAATCGAACCACTTCGTAGCTGGCCCAAGCGCGAACTGCGCTCGGCCGACGCAATTGCCAGAAGCGAGTACAGCACCAGTGGCTCTTGTGCGGCATTTTGGAAAGCCCATCGACTTTGGATTTCGGCTTGGTGTCGCGTGGGAAATACACTGGGTATCATAACTTCGGAAACTGTTGCGAACAAGTCAACGTCTGCCAAAATTTGTGACCGTTGACTGCGGTGCAGGAGGAAAGATGGAACTCTCGAGGGCCAGATTCTTTTTAAAATCGCGATCTTTGAGATGTGGAAAAAGAAAAAGAGCCGGCTCAACGCTTCCACAGCTTGCTACGAGCATTGAAAGCAGCACGGGAGCTGCTGGGACGCTTGGAAAGGAAAACTTCCACAGGTAAAAGAGAGATAAGGCCATCTAAAAAAAAATTCGCTGGTCCGTCTGACAAGCCCGGCGCAGACAAATGCATCAGCCAACAGAGTACTGAGAGAATAGACCACTTACAATGGCGTAAAACAGCATTCATGCTTGGTGTAATATGTACAGAGCTGAGATTGAAAGGGTCAAGGAGAGTGTTATTCAGCGAGGAAGTGATAGAGGGTTGAATCAAGCCGCCCGCATGACCAGCATCCAGCCGTTGTAGAATCTGTGTAAGCATAGACCTCACCGACGTGGCCTCGACCTGAGAAGCCCCCCGCCGAGCGATGTCTGTCGATACATTCTGTGACTGTTGCTGAGCGGTGATGGCCTCACGAACTTCCGCTCCACGGACGCTGCTGTAGTGCCGTAACCGGTCCAAGTGCGCATGGTCAAGTGCTGGAAGGGATTCCGCTCGTGCTGAGGCCGGTGGTTCGCGACCAACAACCTCCGCTGGGGGACTGAGTGATGATCGTGGTGCCGAAGAGTTTTCACGACTGATCGATCGTCGTAATTGCAAAGGGTTCTGTCGCTCAAGCGCCACAGGAGAGGTGGGTTGAGGCTCGATAGGACGCGGTTGCAACTGTGGCTCACGTCGATACCGTCCTATATTCGCCGCTCCTGTCGTCGTCTGCTTCTGTGCGGCCTTCTTGCGATTTCTATGCGCAGTCTGTTGAATGTGCGCATTGATTGCTCGCTGGTCAGAACGTGGTCGCTGCCCACTCGCGGACGAGTCGACAAACAGAAAACGGCTGCTTTGCTCGGAAGCCGTCGAGGCTCTGGCACCCTCCTGGTCGATTCTCCGATACTTGTTCGACGACTCGGTTCTTCCGTCTTCATCGTCTCGGTCTGGTGATCTGGCCCCGGTGCTAGACTTATGTAGAGCGCCGCGAGCATCATGCTTTGGCTCATTGCGCTCATCCATCCTCAAAGAGGTAAACGCAGGCGCAGCTTGAAGAGTTAATGCAGAGATCAATCATTGAGCTTGACGGTAGAGTGAGACTCCGCCCAGCAAAGGCTCCATCCCTTCGCCTACGAGTCCATCTGCTACTGTGGCCGGACTTTGAGAGAGAAGTCTTGTAGAGAGCCCGGCCCAGCTTGGAACCCGCATAGTTGACTTCCAATGGTTGAACAGAGGGATGAAGTCGACACGCCACCGCTAGGCCGGGATGGGTTTATGCTCGTTACCAACCAACGCGTGACAATTTCGCTGGGCTGGACAAAGCGAATCAAGGCTCAGCTGCGCAGCCTTTTCCCTTTTTGAGTTTCTCGCTCGGACTGCCCAAAAATGCTGTTGCCCCGAAGCAATGCTAGTGGGCTTCGTGATGCTGATTTTATTGGCCGGGACCCATATTTATTTGCACTATTGGTAAGCACCAAAGACCACTTGCAGCTCTAGCGTGGATTGAAGCAGACTAGTCCGTAAGAGGTGTACACTCGA
The DNA here is from genome assembly GCF_001642475.1 of Fonsecaea monophora. Lineage (NCBI taxonomy): Eukaryota > Fungi > Ascomycota > Eurotiomycetes > Chaetothyriales > Herpotrichiellaceae > Fonsecaea > Fonsecaea monophora. Next base: position 153,538 of record NW_019174009.1, read on the forward strand.
GACAGCTTGTGATTGGGCAGAACTTCGATCTGTTTCGGGTCAATGGTTCTCATCCAATCATCACCCCGACGGACACGAAGACGCTCACTGCCATGGGCTCATGCAGAGTCCTCGGACCCCTGAGAAATTCCGAGTCACCCTACCCATCTCGACCTACAGGGACGAATGAGCAGAGCCCGGTAAGATGACGAGGACGAGGCCATCGCAATTTGTGAACCTCTTCGGAGACACGATCTCGTTTCGTGCTTCTCGTGCTCCATGTCAGTGATTACAAGAAGGTTAACTGCGCCCTGCGCGTCTTCCAAAGTCCGCAGTAATCTTCTGCACTGCTGGGACCGCCCTTTTGTTGCACGCAAAGATACATGACCCAGGCCAAAGATGAGTATCGTGCTCGCTCAGACTTCTGCGACGCAATATGTGCCCAAATATCTCTTTGTTTCGGCCGACTGCCATCGAGGGACGGGCAAAAGTCGCCATGTCATGAAAGAATGTAAGAGTCTGCAAGTTTGACGCCCGATAAAATCCTCCTTTGCTGAGACGTCGCTCCTCGATCAGTTCTCCGCAAGCGCAAATCAATCCGCCGCCAGGAGCAATTGGCCGCACGATCGCAAAGCCGTGTGCTTCCCTGGCTACGTCGAGAAGATATGGAACAAATGGGGCCTCGAATAGATTCCTCTCCCGCGGTCATAAGTGGCGGAGGATCCTCCGAGACTCCAAGTGACTCCAGTTCGAGACCTACTTCTCCTCAACAAACTCAAAGGACAGTTGTTAGCACAACAGGCCAGTCGCACTCGCCATCATGTCTCGCTTCGCCGCGCTCTCTTCCCGACCCAACAGAGCCCCCAGAGAACTGCATGAACGCTCCTTACAACTCGCATGAGCTGCTTGACTACTGTAAGTTAAAATCTTCCGCCCAGTCTTGGCGATCAAAGACAACTGATGCCGGTTGGCAGTGAACCGTTCCGTTATATGTCGACTGTACGAGACCGACCAGTTGAGCAACGTCAATTCTCCGGCGACCGCCATAGTGAACCATATCATACCTCGCGCAGTGCCGGCGCGAATACTCCTCGCAATTTCCAGTCTTCATCATGATATCGACGCAGGGCACCAAACACCCAGCTCAACAACCCTCAGCTTGATGCTCAAAGGCATCAGCTCCCTAAAAGAGCAACTAAAAAGTCCTCTGGCGGTGTCCGACGACACCATCCTGGCCGTAATCAACCTATGGGTATATGAAGTTACGTTATCGATAGGATCCTCTAAGAGTGGGTCGAGCTCCGGGGCCAACCAAGGGAGAATACTCCCCAAGTCATTGACCGACAATATCCAGACACATTTGAATGGACTTCAACGATTCATCGTGTGCCGCGGCGGGTTGCGCAACCTTTCACCAGAGACCCTGTGGCTTCTTGCTTGGTGGGTCAACTTCAATTGTCTCGAGAAGCCCACTGCTGACTGCTTAGGTGTGTTTGTACACTCCCAGGATATTCCCCTATCGACACCAGGATGATGGAGCCCGACGCTGGCAGAGACGGAGCCCCGCGAGCAGGGGCCAGCACCTCCTACCGCCCGTCCCGACTGTTTGAGACACTGTCCAAGGTCCAAAAGCACGCATCATTGCGTCGTTTTCAGCCAAACATCCTCCACGAACAACCATTTGCACCCCTGAGAACCGTACTGTTGCGATTGAACGTGATGAGGCTTGCTCTCCACGACCAAAAGACGCCGATGAACAGACTTCGCAAGACGACGTCGCTGATATCAACGTTACTTTTCATCTTCGACGTCTTCCAGGAGGCGACCGACTCCGCTCAGGGAGGAAACCCCATCCACAAAGACCAACTGCTTGCCCTCCAGCAGCGATTCGTCGATCACCAAATCGACAAAGAAGGCTCTCTCGAAAAAGCCTGGCACGTCCTCATGACGCAGCAAGAGACTCCGCAGCTGCAACTTCATCCGAGGACTTGGTCGATAGTGGAGATGGTCAATGCGATCAAGCACGTGAATATTTCCACAATCGATGCGCTTTCGCAACTCTTGCTTGGATATCTGCTTCCCGAGACTTGCGACCTCCCGGTCGAAGATTTCAGATGCGAAAAGGTTCTGCTGCAAGTTTATTTTGAACTAGACGGTCTGCCTGATCTCACCTGAACACTTGTCCTGGTTGTGCATACCATGTATTGATATGATAGATTTAGACATGGTCGGGAAATGTCAAGATGCCATAATGGCGACATAATACTCATCACGCTACAGAATGATTTCTCAGGGAAGATCCAGCCCGAGAATGACGATAAGGACATGAGTTGAATCAAGAAGTTGCGGTCCAATGCTAGAAAGATTCACCGTACTTGATTTAGTTTGCAGGGACAAGCATTGTCTCAGCTTCCCAGACCCTTAGCGCGGCGCCTACGGCGTTTAGCTCAACGCTAAACCTTTTCCTCCGGAAAAGGCCTTCGCCAGAAGGGTCTAGGAGCTAATACGTGAAAACACCCTGGTCTCGCGTTCGCGTTGGTGTAGAGACACCAAAACCCATCGCGTTCGCACATTATCGTCGATCCTAGTAATAACGCTATAGAATCACAGTATAAAATGTATATATAACTTATTCCTTTTAATTAGGGCTATTAGACGCACTTTTTAGAATTTTAAAGTGACGCTACGTTATATAGCTATCCTATATAGTATACTTTTTTCGATCGATTTATAAGCCTTTAAATCGTAATAGATATACTAGAAAATCTA